>NC_063056.1:42218845-42265598 GCF_018812025.1 Megalobrama amblycephala
GTCATGAACTGTGTTGTTTTATTATTTTATAATGTTTCCTCGGGTGCACTTATAAAGTTAGTATGATTTTTACATCAAAAATTGTCATAATTTAGAAATAAAAGGCATTTTTTCCTAGCCTGATTTTAGCCCTCTGATTTGAACGCTCTGTTTTAAGGGGCGTGTCTGCTGTGAGACTTCAGTGTAAACGCCCACTGCTGTGATTGGCTGACATCTTTGCATATGAAATAGCTCAGTATTACTCTCTCGAAAACTTTTAGCACTATTTTATTATTACAGCTCTCAAGGTTAACTAATTGTGAAAAGTGTTGATTATATCATTAAATGTAGATCTATGGCATTATATTTAGATCGTGGCATGAAAGGTTGCAGTGATGAACATTGTAGTCGATCACACTTTGTTGAGATCATGAAAGCAGTGATCTCCTCAATTTCTGCACACTAACGAATGCTTTCATTATAACTAACATCTGACTGTACATGAATCATTAATATCAGATCAGGCATTAGAATGAACACAGTTACTGACATGTTGTTGCATTACTGTCGAGTCCATATCGTAAAAGTCTGTTTGCACCGAAATGCAATTGATTTACCAAAGAATCCACAGTGAAATGTACCGAATACAAATAAATAAAGCTCAACTGAAAATAAATAACCATATTCCTGCATTAGGATCCTTTGAAAGGTAATGTTATTTCAGTCCTGTATCGCTCTTCTCTCCTCCTCATCTCACTAACACACCAGTGGGCGGGGCTAATGTTGCAATGATGAAGTAGGCGTTGATTTCTTCTGTGGAGGCGGAGTTTCAACTATCTATAGGCACATTACAGGATGAGTTGTTCACTGGGTCTGGTGTCAACAAAAGCTTTTATTGGACTAACAAGGAAGTTTTCAGTTCTGAAACTTACAGGATATTCTTATAGTACAATGACCTCTTATATATCAAAAGGAAAGGAAATGGAAAAGTTGATTTCTCAATTCATGACCCCAATTCCAATTCAGTTTGAACTGAGGTTGCAAACAGGATGCAGAAATATGAATTCATATAACTGCAATTTTTAACTACACTCAAAAAAAAAAATCTTTGAACGAACATAAAAAAATCATGAAAAGGATTTCCACATGATTAAGTTGCTTTATTTCAGCATTATGCAATTCTGTTATTCCAATTTAATGTACTTACGTTGGGTCAACTTAATTTATTAAGGTTGATTCAACTTATTTACTATGGTTGGGCACATCTTAATTTAATAGTGTCAGCCCAACTAATTTGCAATGTTTTGGAAAATAAATAAAAAGCAATAAATAAATAAATAAATAAATAAAAAATAAATTGTTTTCATATACATTGATATTTACAATTAATTCTTCTTGCTTCATTTTGTGATTTATATAACTTTTGTGATGTTCTGTGTTAGAAATCTAGATGTGATACTGGATTTATCCTAAATTGCCTTAACCAAAAACATTGTAAAGCCTAAATTGATCATAAATGCATTGGTGGCAATGGTTTTACAATCAACATAGGCTTACAATGCTTTTGGGAAATACAACCCAGAGCACTACCAAAGTGATTATTTTCTTATTAAAGTAATTTGAAAGTTTGTTAGCAGGTCCTCAACCCAAGCACAAGTGCAACAATTCACCACAATGGTAACCCTAAAACTATTAATTAACAGAAACTAAATGCCAACATAATAGAACAGTAAACATTAAAAAGTCTTTCCATTTTCTCATCTTCCTAAAAACTGCTTAAAATAACACTTTATTTCAACATTTACACTCCTAGTTCAGCCCCTTTGCAAAGCATGATGGGAAGTGAAAATCCTGTTTGATTGAGTCCTGGTTGGGTTTACTTGATTTAAACATGTTATTCCAATGTGAAAACATCAAGTTAAGTCAAAGAGTAATCGTTTCAATTCAATTTAACATGAATCAATCACATTTAAACCAGAAACCTGATACAAAGGTGTTGAATCAAAATAAATTGTTTAAATAAACTGAACAGCATCAAAAAATCTTTTTTTTTTTTTTTGTGTATACTATTAATTGAACTAAACCAATTTTAACTAGACTTTTAATTAAAATACCTTGATGCTGGTTTATTGCATGTAGCTTATATTCTTTCATATATAGCTGGGAGATTAAACAGTTACTGCTGATCTAATCAAATTAATTTTATGTTATATTATATATTTATGTGCGTGCGTCTATACATACACACATTATATATACAGGTGCTGGTCATATAATTAGAATATCATCAAAAAGTTGATTTATTTCACTAATTCCATTCAAAAAGTGAAACTTGTATATTATATTCATTCATTACACACAGACTGATATATTTCAAATGTTTATTTCTTTTAATTTTGATGATTATAACTGACAACTAAGGAAAATCCCAAATTCAGTATCTCAGAAAATTAGAATATTGTGAAAAGATTCAATATTGAAGACACCTGGTGCCACACTCTAATCAGCTAATTAAATCAAAACACCTGCAAAGGCCTTTAAATGGTCTCTCAGTGTAGTTCTGTAGGCTACACAATCATGGGGAAGACTGCTGACTTGACAGTTGTCCAAAAGACGACCATTGACACCTTGCACAAGGACGGCAAGACACAAAAGGTCATTGCAAAAGAGGCTGGCTGTTCACAGAGCTCTGTGTCCAAGCACATTAATAGAGAGGTGAAGGGAAGGAAAAGATGTGGTAGAAAAAAGTGTACAAGCAATAGGGATAACCGCACCCTGGAGAGGATTGTGAAACAAAACCCATTTAAAAATGTGGGGGAGATTCACAAAGAGTGGACTGCAGCTGGAGTCAGTGCTTCAAGAACCACTACGCACAGACGTATGCAAGACATGGGTTTCAGCTGTCGCATTCCTTGTGCTGCTGAGTGGTCCAAAGTTATGTTCTCTGATGAAAGTAAATTTTGCATTTCCTTTGGAAATCAGGGTCTCAGAGTCTGGAGGAAGAGAGGAGAGGCACACAATCCACGTTGCTTGAGGTCCAGTGTAAAGTTTCCACAGTCAGTGATGGTTTGGGGTGCCATGTCATCTGCTGGTGTTGGTCCACTGTGTTTTCTGAAGTCCAAGGTCAACGCAGTCGTATATCAGGAGGTTTTAGAGCACTTCATGCTTCCTGCTGCTGACCAACTTTATGGAGATGCAGATTTCATTTTCCAACAGGACTTGGCACCTGCACACAGTGCCAAAGCTACCAGTACCTGGTTTAAGGACCATGGTATCCCTATTCTTAATTGGCCAGCAAACTCACCTGACCTTAACCCCATAGAAAATCTATGGGGTATTGTGAAGAGGAAGATGCGATATGCCAGACCCAACAATGCAGAAGAGCTGAAGGCCACTATCACAGCAACCTGGGCTCTCATAACACCTGAGCAGTGCCACAGACTGATCGACTCCATGCCACGCCGCATTGCTGCAGTAATTCAGGCAAAAGGAGCCCCAACTAAGTATTGAGTGCTGTACATGCTCATACTTTTCATGTTCATACTTTTCAGTTGGCCAAGATTTCTAAAAATCCTTTCTTTGTATTGGTCTTAAGTAATATTATAATTATCTGAGATACTGAATATGGGATTTTCCTTAGTTGTCAAATGTAATCATCAAAATTAAAAGAAATAAACATTTGAAATATATCGGTCTGTGTGTAATGAATTAATATAATATAAGTTAATAAGTTTCACATTTTGAATGGAATTAGTGAAATAAATCAACTTTTTGATGATATTCTAATTATATGACCAGCACCTGTGTGTGTGTGTGTGTGTGTGTGTGTGTGTGTGTGTGTATATATATATATATATATATATATATATATATATATATATATATATATATATATACACACACACACAGTGCTTTCTGAAAAACTGTCCATATAGTGTCTTTAGTGTGCCTATGTTGGCTCAAAGTGCAGTCTATGTAGGCAGCTCACTAGGTTTTAGACAAGAAGCGATTATAAGACTGGACCAGCTGATATCCACAGATAAGTGGCCCAGCAGGCGACTGGGATGAATGAAGACGTGTCTACATGGTTTAGTGCTGATGAAACTTCTTTCATGAATATTAGGGTGATTTATCTGAGGCAGACAGTCTGGGAACATAAATGTGAATAAGGAGTAGCTCACTCAAAAGTGATCATTCTGACTTTATTTACTTTCCCTAAAGTCATTTATTCTGTGCAACACAAAATGAGAGAGTATAAAAAATCATGATTGAAACAAAGTTATATGGGTTTGGAAGGACAGAATTTTTATTTTTTGGGTGAACTATTCTTGTAAGTGATTTCATGAATAATTAACCTTTAAGTGATTTGCTGAGGAACTGATGATTGTCTGAAAGTTGTTGAGTCAATGGATTCTCTCAGACGGAAAGATCTGCATGAAATAATTTCTATGAAAAGTCCCAAATCTCCGGTTTTGAAGCAGACAGGTCACTAGTTTTCGCACAAGTCGCTCTTTTCCGGGTGTAAAGCTGCAGGTTCATCAAGCTTAAACTGATTGATCAAGTTTTAATGGGATCCACTGATTTGCGATCAGCCTGATTTAGAGCTTCAATCCATCATTGGCATTATTCTTTTTCTTCTTCTCATTAACTCGCTCGATCTATCTCTCCTTTCCCATTTAACTGCGTTAGGAAAGAGAAATTATTCCTTTATTAAAATTTAATTGCAGGCAATTTGACTCTTTCCTTCTCAAAAAGTCTTTAGTTATTTACAGATAAAACTTCAGTGTGTTTGTAGAGCATTTTAGCACTATGATTCTCTGACAATTACATTAAAGGGGTCCTTGATTATGATTTCACTTTTTTAACTTTAGTGTGTAATGTTGCTGTTTGAGCATAAACAACATCTGCAAAGTTACGACGCTCAAAGTTCAATGCAAAGGGAGATATTTTCTTTTACAGAAAGGACTACAACAAACGGCTGGTAGGGACTACAACGAGCTTCTTCCCGGGTTGGTGACATCACTAACCCTAAAATTTACATAAAACCCGCCCCCGAGAACATGCAACAAAGGGGGCGGGGCCATGTTGGGCTGCTTTAGAGAAGAGGAAGAGTTGTTGTAGTAGAGTGTTGTTGTCATGCCGTCATTTTATGCCGGACTGCTTCACAAACGAGGGTCAGTTCAATTCAGTTCTAGTGGATGAGTTGAATCAACTCCACAGCAACTACATAAATTTATCCACTAACCATTCAGAAACGTCTAAAAGTTGTAACTTCTTCCTGAGTCTCTCCATCAGCGTCGACTCCGGTTTGAACAATGTAAGGCTGAACACCGTTACTGACAATCCTCATTTTGGCTGCGTGAGATTCTCCAGCTTTGTTGTTGTTGAGCTGTTAAAGCTCCGCCCTCTTCTGGAAAGGGGGCGGGGAGCAGCAGCTCATTTGCATTTAAAGGGACACACACAAAAACGGCGTGTTTTTGCTCACACCCAAATAGAGGCAAATTTGACAAGCTATAATAAATGATCTGTGGAGGATTTTAAGCTGAAACTTCACAGACACATTCTGGGACACCATTATATTACATCTTGTAAAAAGAGCATTATAGGTCGCTTTTAAAAAAGATGTACTTGAGAAGCTAAAGTGCAAAAGATATTAGGACTTGTTTTCACAGATTCTATCTTGAATTAAGTGTATTTTTCTTTTGTTGTTGTTTTTTATTTTATTACATTTTGTGACAGAAAAGCTATTTGCCACTGAAGGAAGAATAAGAAACTTCAAGATATATTCTCTGAAAACAAAGTCTTTATTACCAATGCAGTTTTGCTTTTTAAGTAAACAAGTAAATCTTGTTTAAATGCAAATGATTTTCGCAGTATAGTGGGAGGGACATTCTCCTTCTAGAGAGCTTTTGATTGGACAAACAGTTGTATTCACCTCTGAGTGCATGAGGATGTCAGCAATATTTTGGTCCAAAGAGTGTAAAATTGAAATGTAGCACTGGCAGATCTGATTGGAAAAACCTGCTTGATTATTTTCGCAGAATAAGTGATGCAGAAAGATGTAAATGTCAAAATCTACAGAAAACAAATGCCATGTAAATGTGATTCTGTTTTAAATTTGTGCAAACCAAAACACAGCAGAAACACACTGGGCTTAAACTAAAGATCTGACATTAATATGAAATGAGGCAACTACACTAAGACATTTGCGTATGGGTGACTGGTTCATAATGATTTTACAGGACTGCGGTGCATAAACACACACACACACACATACTGTATGTGAGAGGAAAAAGCCTGTGCATGAAAGTATGTGTGTGTGTGTTTATGTGCATATACACATGCTCATGTGAGTAATGGACACTGCAGTGCTCTGGTGCAATGGGTCCGTGGAGAAATCTCAGAAGGGCTCAGATGACATGGTCCTTCCTTTGCCCCATATACAGGTTTGTCCAATCTCTGAACAGAGCGAGAGAGGAGGGGGACATTGCAGCATCCCTTTTGCTGAGCTTCATAAATCACAGACAACGCTGTGGCGGGATTATGTTGTCATGAAAAAACAGCAACTGCCTTAGACAGGTGGAGCGGTATCGACAAGCTATTGTACAGTGTTATTTAAAGAAAAACACTGCGATGCGCAGCCTTACATGAAGGAGACAATATGACAGGAAAATAAAGCCTGTCTGCTGCTTCTAATGTTACATGAAGAGGACTTTCAGAAATGAAAGCTAGAACAGGATTAAAAGGAACAAGACAAAAGAAAGACCCTTTTTTTTTCTTGCAGAGAACAAGTGTGTATGAGAATCAAGAATAGATACGCGAGGAGACGGAGAGGGTCTGTCGATTTCTGAGCGATGTGGCTTGAATAGAAGTGTGAAGACATGTTGAGACTAAAGTCTGCAGTTCTCAAAGCCTGATCAATAATTTAAACCATGCAGATTGGCAAAGAAGCCCACTAATGCTGCAATCATGGTTGTTTGATCCCTTAAAGGGATAGTCCCAAAAATGAAACACAAAATCAAAAAAAGGTCAGAAAAGGAAGTGCATGAACATAAACGTAGTCTATATGATGCATGCACTATGATTCACAGTTTTCTGATGTCAGATTATATTATTGTGTAAAGACTGGAAAACATTCATTCACTGATGCACACAAATATCATATAAAATTTGGTTTATTTAGAAACAATTTTTATCAAAGAATTGCTAGTAATTTTCACAATTACAAAAAGAAAAAAAAAAATCTAAATAGTCTTTTCTTGTAAAGCGTACTCCAATAATCTTTGCTTTATTTGCAACCTAAAAAATCACTGTGGTTGTGAATGAAATATATTAAAAGTCTTAAAATATTTGAGACTTTGGACATCAGTGTTTGACATCAGTTTTGCTCAATGCCATTGGTTCATGCATGCCACCTGACCACATTTGAAAATGCAACTTTCACATTTTAAAGTGTATGTTGTTTCTACAATTGAGAGCAGTAAATTCAAAGAATATTGGAATATTTTGGTCTAATAGTCACAAACATATTGTATGACTCGCCCACAGTTTCTGGCCTAAAACTGCCCATTTTTGACAGAAAGAAACAGAAAAGTCACCAATCAAAACTCATTTGGTTCATTTAGGAGTGGGTTCATCTGAAATATTTATGAATATGAATTGAATACACATATTAAAATGAATACACATATTAAATATGTGTATTTTCTCTAAAGCAAAATATTTAGGCCTACATTCAAGATTTATGTTTTTGAATTGCATATAAAATTTACATTAATATTTTAACAAATACAGCTTTAACACAAACAATCTAATAAACTAAATGTAATGCTTATTTTAAGTCATACACACTAAAAAATGCTGGGTTAAAAATAACCCAAGTTGGGTTAAAAATGGACAAACACAGTGGTTGGGTTAAATGTTTGACCAACCTGCTTAATAGTTTTATTTATCTCAACTATTGTTTTAAAATGACTGTATTGCTCACAAATGAACCCAATAGAGTTTGGAAATGAACATTTATTAAGTTTCATGAATAAATAATAAACATTTATTCCAATTGCTTATTAATAAATGTTCACCTTTTGATTATTATTGTTGCCTCTAGTAATTATGTGTCTGATTTTTAATTTCCAACCTATATTGGGTTTATTTTAAGCCAGATATATAGTCATTTTTAAACAATAGTTGGGTTAAATAAAACTGCCCAGCATATTGGGTCAAACATTTAACCCAACCGCTGGGAAATTTGAATGAATGCATTGTGAAAATTATTAAAATATGCCATTTTTATATATATATATATATATATATATATATATATATATATATATATATATATATATATTTTTTTTTTTTGCACATCTTACCTTTCATTCATATATGACTGACTAATAAGCATCACATTATGTTAAAACTGTGTAATACCAATGGATGGAAATTTTATATGCAATTCAAATGCATAGATTATAAAGTGTAAGCAGCTGTTAGAAACCCAAATACATAAATACTAATAAAATTATAAATTGCAGGAAATGTCAGTTGACTTTCTGTCAGTTCAAAAGTAATAGATTATTTCACTGATATATTGATATCTATATTTGAAGCCACAAGCGTCTTTTTAAATCCATTAACTAGTTCTTCATCAGAATCATTCATTTGATCTTTTAAACAGGATTTTTTTGCTCAGTTTTCTTTAAAATAAGCCGTGCACCGCGTCTTCCAGAAGTGCCGTTTCTGTCGTTTTTTAATTTGATTAGGACTTGCAATTTTCCCAAGTGCTGTTGAGTTTTGTGTGCAGATGGACTGCGGGCGGTCGATGGGTGGGCCGACGGAGGCGACTCCCAGCTGCACTCATTCTCCTCAGCCAGCGCCAGGAGCAGATGCAAAGAGGCATGAAGACTTAGAAATGTGTTTTGAAATGAATATGAAAAATGGAGGCAGAGAGCAAGAGAGGAAAAAGAGAGGGGTGTAAAAAGAAACTCTTGATGGTTCCTGTAACTGAGGGACGTCCTCTGGGAAGCCTGTTTTTAGACAGCAGAGAGACGAACAGCACTTTGCAATTAACTAGAGTAACAGGATAAAGGGCTAAGAATGGGCATGAGGGGCGGCCGAGGCCTGAAAAAGGGCAGAAAATGGTCCAGAGGGAGAAGCAGATGAAGGTGTGTGTGGGATAATGGAATTGCAGAATGGTCAATTTGATTTTAGAGAGCAGCTCTGGCTCAGGGTTTGAAAGACCAGCAAACTTCTCTTTACTGCTTCCCGGGATTTAATGGCTGCTCATGAGTCCAACCTAAAGCTAAAACCTGCCTGAGATGGTTTGCTGGTCTTTGCTGATCTGGTTCTTTGGCTTCTTTGCATTTGTAGTTTAAAAGATTCTCGATATTTAGTCATACTATTGATTGACTGCATTGACAACAAAGCTGGAACTGAATTGAGCTGAATAATGACACTATTGTCTTCTGTAGAGATGCTTTATGAGTTTCATATTTGATGTACTTTACATAGTTATTGAACTGAACTGAATCAACATTGAACTGACTTGAGCTGAATAATGACACTATTGTCTTCTGTAGAGCTGCTTTACAGCAGAATTCGAATTGGACTTGTTATTTTCTTGTTCATTACTGTAAGTTGCTTTGAAACAATCTGTTTTGTATAAAGTGCTATATAAATAAAGGTGACTATAATGCGGTTTTGTCAGCTAATCAGCAGTCTGTAAGAAAAAAATCCATAGAAAAATGAAAAGGAGTTGGTCATTATTTTGTATTTTTAGGGGATTTTATGGTACTAAATTATATTTACGCTGCAGTTATTATCCATTTATTCGCTTTTTGAGCATAGACCTGAAAATGAAATTTGCAACGTAAACTGTCATAAATGATGAACGCTTTAGAACACAGACTTAATTTTGATCTCTTTTCAGTGATGACACTTGCCAAATTATTGCTAAAGTGAAAAAAGTAAACCTAAAAAAGTTGCAGAATTTTTCGTTTATTGTTATGAAAACTGCACAAAAATACTATTTTCAGTTTTTATATGAAATATACACTAAAAATTGCTGGGATAAAAACAACTTAAGTCGGGTTGAAATTGGACAAACCCAGCGGTTGGGTTAAATGTTTGACCAACCTGCTGGGTAGTTTTATTTAACTCAACTATTGTTTAAAAATGACTATATGGCTGCCTTAAAATGAACCCAAAATATGTTGGAAATGAACATTTATTAATATGTTTAAAAAATATATTAATAAGTTTAATGAATAATAATTAAACAATAAACATTTATTAAATTGATTATTAATAAACTTTCACCTTTTGATTATTATTGTTGCCGCTAATAATTATGTGTCTGATTTTTAATTTCTAACATATTTTGGGTTCATTTTAAGCCAGACATATAGTCATTTTTTAAAAATAGTTGAGTTAAATAAAACTACCCAGCACGTTTGGCAAACATTAAACCCAACGACTGGGTTAAAACAACCCAGTTGCTGGGTTAGTCCATTTTCAACCCAACTTGGTTTGTTTTTTAACACTGCATTTTTTATTTTTACTTTAAAACTGCAAGAAAATCAAAGCCATAAATTTAAACAAGTTGTGTTGAGGTTGATATCTCAAAAAATGAGCTTTCAGTAAGATTTTGTTTGGCCGCAGTACCAAACGCTTCCACTAGATGAAATTCATCTCACATTCATCTCCAATGTGCTCAGTTTTGACTGTGAGTAGCACAAGAGTAAGCTTTTTATTCAGGGCCATTTAACCTTTTTTCTGTGTTCACATAGCAAGTGCCAAAACCTTTACCAAGTAAGTAAAAAAAAATAAAGAATAAAATTTTTCAATCAAAAATGACCAAAGAGCACCAGAGGGTTTCCTGCCCAAGGCATTTCCAAAATAAAGGGGCGGGGCCTGGTTGAGTTAGTTAGTAGTGTGTGGCGGGACATTTCCCAAACACGCTCGAAGCGCTTGACCAATCACAACACACTGGTCCAGTCAGCCAATCAGAGCACATTGTGCTTTTTTTTCAGGAGGGGCTTCATAGAGACAGGAACTAAACAGAGCGATACTGACAGACTGAGAAAAGAGGAGCTGCAACAATGGAGAACATGAGGAAAATAATCAACATTCAAGCATGGAAATCTGTTCTAATAGAGCCCAAAACCACAAAATGGCATAATAGATCCTCTTTATATTTGTGTCATACAAAACAATTGTATGACATTTATTTTAAATATAGCATGTGAGTCATATGGACCACTTTTATGACGCTCTTGTGACCTTTTTGTCGTTTTTTCATTCTTCACGGAAGAAAGAAACTCCTACTGTTTGGAACTTGGGTTGAGATTTCTGAGGGAACTATCCATTTAAGTGCAGCTTTTCATTAACAAGCTTCATTAATGGTCTGAAGGCAAGGAGACAACGTGATGAAGACGCCGTCTCTGCAGTGACAAAGAAATGGGAGGAATGAAGGAGGAAGACGAGGCGGTGAGAAAGAAGCCATGCAGTCTGAGCGCGATCTGTGGGACGGATCTTCAGCGCTGTCTTTGAGCTTGTCAGAGACTGACTAAAGATCTGGCTTTGTGTGACACATCGCTACAAAATCTCCATCAGACAGTTCCTGTCGGTCTTTATCTCTGGCCCAGGGGGTCTCTCTCTGTCTCTCTGTCTCTCTCTCTCTCTCTCTCTCTCTCTCTCTCTCTCTCTTCTTCTTCTTGTCCTGTCTATGCGTTCGGTTTCTCTCTCCACCGCTGTGCTCTCTGGGGGTCTGAGCTGTGAAGGGCTGAGGGAACTCGTTGAACTTGCACGCTCAGATAAGCCGGGGAATTAGCGGCAGAAGATCAGGCGTGCCGTCAGTGATGAGTTCAGGAGTGGATGAGAGAAGCACTGATGTCTGATTATGTGAGCCAGTCGCTCTTTTTGGAGTCATTACTTTTACATTTACATTTGTGCATTTGGCAGATACTTTTATTTGAAGCTACTAAAGGTATACATTTATTTTATCAAACCTAGATCATGGTGTTACTGTTTTCTTCTGTGAATGAATGTTTTAAAGGCATTGCTTTTTTTTTTATAGCCACTTTGGTTTACATAAAGTCTGGCTCACTTTGAACTTAGTTTTTACATGCTGTTTAACCCTATAAAGCCTACTATATCATATTTGATATGCACATTTCTAAGGCCTCTAAATAATCTACATGATCAAACCTTTGATGAAAAACCTGTTGTGTACTACATTTTTTTTTTGCAAGTAAAAGCCTTTTTAGTATATTTGTAAAAACATTCCCTGTGAGCTGAAATCTTTACTGATTTTTATAAAAGTAAACTTTGAAGAATTACTTTCTGATACAGAATTACTGATAT
Source organism: Megalobrama amblycephala (assembly GCF_018812025.1). NCBI lineage: Eukaryota > Metazoa > Chordata > Actinopteri > Cypriniformes > Xenocyprididae > Megalobrama > Megalobrama amblycephala. Next base: position 42,231,185 of record NC_063056.1, read on the forward strand.
TGTTAGTAATATTTCAAGATGAACACTTACTGGACTGAATTAACTTATAAACGGGATTATAAATACATTATTAAGTAGAAAATCATAATTTTATTGCATTGCATTATGTTTTAAATACTGGTCAAAAGTTTTTTGGACGGTAAGATTTTTTAACGGTTTTAAAAGAAGTCTCTTCTGCTCATCAATGCTTCATTTATTTGATCCAAAATACAGCAAAAACAGTAATATTGTGAAATATTTTTACAATTTAAAATAACTGTTTTCTATTTGAATATATTTTAAAATGCAGTTTATCAACATCAACATCAACATTTCACAATATTACAGTTTTTGCTGAATTTTGGATCAAATAAATGAAGCCCTGGTGAGCAGAAGAGACTAGAATAGCATATATAAATATCGTGTGTGTGTGTGTGTGTGTGTGTGTGTGTGTGTGTGTGTGTGTGTGTGTGTTTATACAGCAAGGGTACAATAAGATGATCAAAAGACATATATATGACAATAAAGACATTTATAATGTTCAAATAATTCATCAAAGAATCCTGAATAAAAGAAAAATATATCACGATTTCCACAAAAATATGAAGCAGCAAAAATTTTTTTTAACATTAATAATAATAATAATAATAATAATAAAATAATAATAACTGAGCAGCAAATCATCATATTAGAATGATTTCTGAAGGATCATGTGACACTGAAGACTGGAGTAATTATGCTGCATTGATCACAGAAATAAATTACACTTTACTATAAATTCACATAGAAAACAGTTATTTTAAATTATAAAAATATTTCACAATATTTCAGTTTTTACTGTATGTTTGACCAAATAAATGCAGCCTTGATGAGCAGAAGAGACTTCTTTCAAAAACATCAAAAAATCATAATGATTTCAAACTTTTGACTTGTAGTGCATGGTTTTTTTTGTAAACGTTATGCAAAAATGCGTGTTTTTCCAGTGAGCCTATGTTGCTCAGTTTTGTATTGCATTTTGAACAGAAGAAATGAGTCTTCATTGTACCAAGCATCGTCTGTTTCATCCTCAGCTCTCACTAGCAGCTATTAACATCAGACACTGACACTACAGCACAAGGGCCACACGAACACGGCCCTCGCCGAAGTCGAGCAGATTTGGGTTTGAGGGAGACACATCGGACTTAAGAATTGATTAAACGCTCGCAGGCGGCCCTCGGGCTCATAATATCAGAGTTTAATTGGAACTGTCAGATGGCAAGTTAATCCGACCTCCTGTAAATCTGTGGAGATATTTCCGATGAAGGACCAACTGATGTATGACAGAACGGTCACATTAGCTCCTTTGCCTCGAGCCAACACCAAAATAAATCACAACATCGTCTGTTGTTCATTTATTTTTAAACCAACTTTAACCGCGTGGTGCATGCTTGAGGAACTTCTGTGCACTTGACACTTCTAAAAGCATGCTTGAGTTTCAAAGAACTGTCATTTAGACGCATGAAAATGGAGAGTGAAAAAGTAAAAAGGGACAGAAATAAAACAGGCTCTCCACAAAAGGAGAATCCTGCTGGTGTATTCCTTTTAAAAAATGTCAGAATTTTCAACTTCCTACTTGGAAACGTGCAGCTATGTGTGGAAACCCACAAAGATGTGTCATTTTATCATTTATTATAGCTTGTCAAATTTGCCCCTATTTGGGTGTGAGCAAAAACGCGCCGTTTTTGTGTGTGTCCCTTTAAATGCAAATGAGCTGCTGCTCCCCGCCCCCTTTCCAGAAGAGGGCGGAGCTTTAACAGCTCAACAACAACAAAGCTGGAGAATCTCACGCAGCCAAAATGAGGATTGTCAGTAACGGTGTTCAGCCTTACATTGTTCAAACCGGAGTCGACACTGTTGGAGAGACTCAGGAAGAAGTTACAACTTTTAGATGTTTCTGAATGGTTAGTGGATACATTTATGTTGATTCAACTCATCGACTAGCATTTATCACACATGCAACTTTAAATGAAACATTGTAAATGAAACCATTTGACGTTGTGCTTGAGACCTCAAGCGCTGTATTTACACTACGTCATAACAATAAACAGCATAATGTATTTACAGGATTCACAGTGATGGGAAACAATGTATTAGATTGATTCTCCTGCACTTCAGACAGAAAACAAGACTTGCACTGACTGCCATGACAAGAGGGAAGTTTAAGCAGGTTTGCTGTGCCATTTAAAGACTAAAAAGAGCAAAGGAGAAGTGCTGGAAGTACACAGGAAAAAATAACACTCAAACATCAGACATTTTCATCATAACTGCACAATTATAACACCAAAAAAAAAAAAAAAAACTTGCATTTATTTGTTTTATCACATGGCTTGAATAAACATCTTTGCATGAAGTTGACAATTTCCACAATCCTGTTCAGCTCCAATAGAAAATGTAGACTTTATCAAGCATTCACTAATATTACACATTTCAGACTGATGAGAGAAATAGCCTGATATTTCACAGCCTCTGAAATAAATCTTGCATTATTTATTAACATTTCTTTCTTGTTTGTTTTAATTTTTAAAGTTCTTCCAAAGTTACTTCAAAACTTTACTCTCTGATGGTATAGATGAGGGTTAGATCTGCTACAACACTGTGAAGTTCATGGCTATGTTCAGAATAGCATACTGTAGCTCTGCTCATTAACCAGCATGCTTTGCAGCTAGGATATATAACTGACTAGAACTTGGCCAGTCAGAAAAAGTGTGCAAGACGGGTTTGAGTGAGTGTTTTGGATTATTTACTGGTGCTTGTGCAGGTTTGCTAATAGTTACTGGAGTGTTATATATTTGTGTATATAACAAAATCTGCTTGTGTATAATATTAACGTTTTATATATAGTATGTATGCATACAATATCTACCTTTTTATATGAATATCTAGATGATTTACTGGATTTGCCAAAATATGCTAAATGTTGCAATGCAATCCATTCAGTCTGACCTTCCATTTGAATGAGCTGTGAGTAAGTACAGATGTTTTTAAATGTCTTTATTAACTCAGAATTATATTTGACAGCTAAAAAAGGCTATTTTACACAAAACTGAATTAAAAATGCATAAAACACAGAGGCACTAGCAATTATGTAGCTATAGAAGTAGATGAAAGTGAGTGAATCACAGGAACTCCTCAACATTTTCTTTGCTTTTATGAGAGAGACATTTCTCATCAAAACAGTTTGAGGTCTTTATGCAAATAAAGTTCAAAGATTATGTGCTTATAAATCTAACACTTGTAAATTCAGCTCATGTGGTTCATGTGTTTGCCTCATTAAACTTTTAATAGATGGGTCTGCAAAATATTAATCGAATGAATCACTGATTGAATAAATTAACAGTAAATGTATTTTAAGTCATTTTGGCACACCCACTATCTGTAACCCCCCCCCCCCCCCCAAAGACATTTCAGCCAATTTTTTTCATCCTGAACACACAAAAACTATCCACAGGGCATTTATTTCTGTGATTTTTGTCAGGTAGCGGCATAATATACCGTAGTGGCCAAAGGTGATGTCTGGAAGGGATATTGGTTACAAGTTTGATTAAAATATCAAAATATGATAGAAATCTGCCATCCAGAACTACACTCTAAAACATGCTGGGTCAAAAACCAGCGACTGGGTTGTTTTGACCCAGCGGTTGGGTTAAATGTTGGGTAGTTTTATTTAACCCAACTATTGTTTAAAAATGACTATATGTCTGGCTTAAAATGAACCCAAAATAGGTTGGAAATTAAAAATCAGACACATAATTACTAGAGAAAACAATAATAATCAAAAGGTGAACATTTATTAATAAGCAATTTAATACATGTTTAATTATTATTTATTAAACTTATTAATAAATGTTAATTTCCAATATCTTTTGAGTTTATTTTAAGCAAGCAATACAGTAATTTTAAACAATAGTTGGGTTAAATAAAACTACCCTGCAGGTCTGGTCAAACATTTAACCCAACCGCTGGGTCAAAACAACCCAATCGCTGGTTTTGTCCATTTTCAACCCAACTTGGGTAATTTTTAACTTCCAATTTTGGGTTGTTGTCAACCCAAGGGCTGGGTAAATATAGGACAGAACACATGTTGGGTTCATTTTACCCAGCAAATTGGGTTGTTTATTTAACCCAACATAATGGGTTGAATCATTTTTACTATAATACTAGCTTCTTTTTTTTTTTTTTTTTTTACTTTATACATGAATTAATGTTTACAGATTAATTTAAATCCTCTAACTCACGCAACCACTGGTTTGCATGATAATTCCTTTATTTTCATTCATATTTTATAGTATAGCATATTTTATATAATTTTTAATACATATAGCCTACATTTAAGCTTGTTTAACAAATATTAGAAGTAAAAAGTAAACATTTAGAAGTAATTCAAGTTTAATTGACCAGTCTCTGTTGTCCAATTTCCACCGTAAAAGTGCTGGTTCTCGTACCAGAGATGGATTGCCTTCAGACTACCGCCTGCGTTTCACTCGTAGCCGAAAAATGCTGTGACTGACTCCATAACCTGTCCATAAATAAGGCATCAGGCATCTCCATCATACGAAAAGACAGAAGCGACACTCATTCAAGTGACTCACATTGTGGCCATGTATGTTGCTTTAAATTAAACAATATACAGAACAATAATGAATTTTTAGATAAAATAAACTGTACACAAACCTGTATTTTACTAAAGACATGCACCAATTTGACGGAGCTGCACTGCTCTCTCCTGAAGAGGGCGCAAAAAAACCTATGATAAATAACTCAACCCCAGGGTTATTACGTCTGACCCAGGGTCTACACAAAATCTACCCAAACACTGGGTTGTTACGTCTGACCCAGGAGCTGGGTAACACAAAACTACTCAAATATTGGGTTGTCACGTCTGACCCAGGAGCTGGGTAACACAAAAACTACCCAAACACTGGGTTGTTACGTCTGACCCAAGATCTGGGTAACACAAAAACTACCCAAACGCTGGGTTGTTACGTCTGACCCAAGATCTGGGTAACACAACAACTACCCAAACACTGGGTTGTTACGTCTGACCCAAGATCTGGGTAACACAACAACTACCCAAACACTGGGTTGTTACGTCTGACCCAAGATCTGGGTAACACAAAAGCTACCCAAACACTGGGTTGTTACGTCTGACCCAGGATCTGGGTAACACAATAACTACCCAAACACTGGGTTGTTACGTCTGACCCAAGATCTGGGTAACACAACAACTACCCAAACACTGGGTTGTTACGTCTGACCCAAGATCTGGGTAACACAAAAGCTACCCAAACACTGGGTTGTTACGTCTGACCCAGGATCTGGGTAACACAATAACTACCCAAACGCTGGGTTGTTACGTCTGACCCAGGATCTGGGTAACACAAAAACTACCCAAACGCTGGGTTGTTATGTCTGACCCTAGATCTGGGTAACACAATAACTACCCAAACGCTGGGTTGTTACGTCTGACCCAAGATCTGGGTAACACAATAACTACCCAAACGCTGGGTTGTTACGTCTGACCCAAGATCTGGGTAACACAACAACTACCCAAACACTGGGTTGTTACGTCTGACCCAAGATCTGGGTAACACAACAACTACCCAAACACTGGGTTGTTACGTCTGACCCAAGATCTGGGTAACACAAAAACTACCCAAACACTGGGTTGTTACGTCTGACCCAAGATCTGGGTAACACAAAAGCTACCCAAACGCTGGGTTGTTACGTCTGACCCTAGATCTGGGTAACACAATAACTACCCAAACGCTGGGTTGTTACGTCTGACCCAAGATCTGGGTAACACAATAACTACCCAAACGCTAGGTTGTTACGTCTGACCCAAGATCTGGGTAACACAACAACTACCCAAACATTGGGTTGTTACGTCTGACCCAAGATCTGGGTAACACAACAACTACCCAAACACTGGGTTGTTACGTCTGACCCAAGATCTGGGTAACACAAAAACTACCCAAACACTGGGTTGTTACGTCTGACCCAAGATCTGGGTAACACAAAAGCTACCCAAACGCTGGGTTGTTACGTCTGACCCAGGATCTGGGTAACACAATAACTACCCAAACGCTGGGTTGTTACGACTGACCCAAGATCTGGGTAACACAACAACTACCCAAACGCTGGGTTGTTACGTCTGAACCAAGATCTGGGTAACACAAAAACTACCCAAACACTGGGTTGTTACGTCTGACCCAAGATCTGGGTAACACAACAACTACCCAAACGCTGGGTTGTTACGTCTGAACCAAGATCTGGGTAACACAACAACTACCCAAACACTGGGTTGTTACGTCTGACCCAAGATCTGGGTAACACAACAACTACCCAAACACTGGGTTGTTACGTCTGACCCAAGATCTGGGTAACACAACAACTACCCAAACACTGGGTTGTTACGTCTGACCCAAGATCTGGGTAACACAAAAACTACCCAAACACTGGGTTGTTACGTCTGACCCAAGATCTGGGTAACACAAAAGCTACCCAAACGCTGGGTTGTTACGTCTGACCCAGGATCTGGGTAACACAATAACTACCCAAACGCTGGGTTGTTGCGACTGACCCAAGATCTGGGTAACACAACAACTACCCAAACGCTGGGTTGTTACGTCTGAACCAAGATCTGGGTAACACAAAAACTACCCAAACACTGGGTTGTTATGTCTGACCCAAGATCTGGGTAACACAAAAACTACCCAAACACTGGGTTGTTACGTCTGACCCAGGATCTGGGTAACACAAAAACTACCCAAACGCTGGGTTGTTACGTCTGACCCAAGATCTGGGTAACACAAAAGCTACCCAAACGCTGGGTTGTTACGTCTGACCCAGGATCTGGGTAACACAATAACCACCCAAACGCTGGGTTGTTACGACTGACCCAAGATCTGGGTAACACAACAACTACCCAAACACTGGGTTGTTACGTCTGACCCAAGATCTGGGTAACACAAAAACTACCCAAACGCTGGGTTGTTACGTCTGACCCAGGATCTGGGTAACACAATAACTACCCAAACGCTGGGTTGTTACGTCTGAACCAAGATCTGGGTAACACAAAAACTACCCAAACGCTGGAAAAATAACCAAAAAAAAAAAAAAAACACCTACCCAAAAGGCTCAACACAGGAAAAAATAACTCAAGATTTGTGACTTTCTCCATTGATAACAACCGCAACAACAACTCAGCAAAACATTTAAAAAAACATATTGAAGTGCATTAATACAATAATGAAATGAAAACTCCATGCGATTGGACATGCTTCCTGTTTATTAGATCCATCCCTGCCGTGAGCTATTTTATAAAGTAATGTGGAGAAAATCCCCAGTGATGCCGGCGTCATACACACAGTTATACACAATCCATTATCTGTTCTTTGAAACTGGCCGTCTGAAAATTTTAATAGATTTTTGTGTTTCATTAACAGTCCCGCCACGCAATGACATCATCACCCGTGGGCGCAAATCCGCGGCCAGGCTGTGAGACGTTGATACGTCTCTTGTCTGAAAGATGGAGGCTGTAGGAATTGTGATCTCCCAATTGCCCAGCCACACTAAGCCAGGTTCTGAGAGCAGATTAAATGGCCCTCCATCGATCGCTGCCTTTTAATGCGCCTTCGCCTCAAAAGAAAAAACCAAAAATATGCCATCGTGTTGCCTCTCGACGGCTGTCTTATGAGGGCCACTTGGCTGAATGGGTGTGTGCAGCTCATCTGAGAAAGTCTGCTTCAGCTAATGCAGTCATCGAGGGAAGCGCGCGCTTGTGTAACTGAGCCGCCGTCACAACGCCAAGTGTTTCGTCTCATCCATGCAAAACAAAACCGGCAGAAGGCAGAAGCAAACAACAACAACACAAGTAGGCTACGTCGTGTGGAAGGCAGCCAGGAAACTCTCAGCGCTCAGACAGGGTTCTGGAGTGGCAGCACTTGTGTTTGAAGTTTTATGGAGAGAATTATGTTGAAGATCAATGCTGAACATTTAATATTTAGCTTCAAGAGCTTTATTCTGCTCTGTATGACATGATCAGCAGTGGCCACTCTTGTGAAATGAGAATTAAACACATGTTTGGAATGGCATGCTAGTACACTACTTCTGTTTCTGCAGTATATAGTATGTATATTCTGCACGCTGTGAACATTTTCTGTATGTATGGCCTGCTACTTGAATTAAATACTGTTTTACTATTTATTGAATATCGCACACAATTGCAATACATTTTAAAAAAAAAATACAATACGTGAAACAATGAAAAACATTAAATGGCACCTATGATGCCCCTTTTCACAAGATGTAATATAAGTCTCTGGTGTCCCCAGAATGTGTCTGTGAAGTTTCAGCTCAAAATACCCCACAGATCATTTATTATAGCTTGTCAAATTTGCCCCTATTTGGGTGTGAGCAAAAACACGCCGTTTTTGTGTGTGTCCCTTTAAATGCAAATGAGCTGCTGCTCCCCGCCCCCTTTCCAGAAGAGGGCGGAGCTTTAACAGCTCAACAACAACAAAGCTGGAGAATCTCACGCAGGCAAAATGAGGATTGTCAGTAACGGTGTTCAGCCTTACATTGTTCAAACCGGAGTTGGACACTGATAGTATGAGAGATAGTATGGATAATAAGTCAAGCAAAAGATGTCTGAAATCACAGTTCAAAATAGTTTTATTTCTCATATTGGAAAATAAAGGTCAGTTTCAGTACATTGCATTGTGGGATAAAGTATTGCACACATTTGGCTCTTTTTGTACTGCACATCCTGGTACTTTATGCATACTGAAAATGTACTTAGTATGCATAGTATGCATCTTATGTACTGCAGAAAAAGTAAGAGTAGTATGATAATATGTAGGGTTGCAAAGAGATGGAAAAATTCATGGTAAATTTCTGGAAACTTTCCAGAAAATTTCCATAGGAAGTTAAGCTGGGGAATTTTTGAAATATTGTAAGTTGGAAACTTAAAGGGAATTAATTGGAAATGTAGGGTAATTTATACAAACGGTATCATATACGAACATAAATACATTTTGTTTGGTCATAAGCAGACATGCTTAATGTGGTTTGTGCGTGTGATTCAGGAATTTGCATTAAATCTGGTTGTTTTAACCAAGATTATGCTGCTTTTTTTTTTTTTTTTTTTTTTCAGTTATTGCTTAACCTGCAAATTTGTAAATTTCAAGTTTATTCCCATTAATTCTCACAATTCCCATATATTCCCATTAATTCCAATGGAAAATTTCCAACTTTGAAAATTCCTGGAATTTTCAATAGTATGCTGTACTGCAAATGAAAATCATGTCCGATATCACTTCTGGCTCATTCGTCATATTTGACATGGAAGGTCAAGTCATTTTTCTCATTGCATTTTGACAAACTGCACTACCTAATTCATACTGAAAATGTGCATAGTATGCACAGTATGCATCATATATACTGCAGAAAAAGAGTTGCATGCTGTCCTGCAGTTGAAAAACACATCTAATGTCTCTTCCGGTTCTTTCAGCATATTTGAAATGGAGTTTGAAAGTGAAGAGCATTGCATTGTGGGATCAGATGCAGCATTACACACATTGAGCAGAGTTTTTTTTTTTTTTTATATATATATATATATATATATATATATATGTATATTTTGTGCTATTTAGCTGCATTCGCGGCTAATTACGAGATTTCAACTCAGGACACGTCCTTGTAGAGATCCAGAAATCATAAGAAATGTATAATAAAATCATGAAAATCATGTCTGAGATCACTTCCAGTTCATCTTGGAAATGGAAGGTCAAGTGAAGAGCATTGCATTTTGGGATGCAGCATTGCATACATTGAGCACTTTTTTTTTACTGCACATCTAGGTATTTAATGCATACTGACAATTTGCTTATTATGCACAGTATGCATCCTATGTACTGCAGAAATTGTAAGAATTGTAAATCATGAAAATCATGTCTGATGTCACTTCCAGTTCATCTTGGAAATGGAAGGTCAAGTGAAGAGCATTGCATTTTGGGATGCAGCATTGCACCCAGCATGCTCTGTACTGTTTGTGCAGAAATAGTTCGAGCAGTATGTTACAGTAGTGTGCTATTCTGAACACTCTTTGGTTTTTTAATTCTCTTGCATCTTCTTTTCTCGCCGTCTGACAGCATCTCGCTGCTGCATGCTTCTTGCCCCTCCCTTCATCCCTGGAGCTCTCTCTCTCTCTCTCTCTCTTTCCTAAGCAGGTGTTCGTTGATTTCTTCTCCCTGAGGTAACATGGGTTTTGTTCTTAGTGCCAGAGCTGAATTATACTGACAGAGCAGACTCCTGGGTAGCAGCCCGCATAACCTCCCCGCCCCGCGCCCTCCGGCCCTCTCGCATTTCCCCGACTCTCCTCCTTAAGGAGTGCTTCTCAGCAGCTCCACGGGCCGTGCCAGATGCCCAGAGCAGGCCGTTTCCACCCACGTTCTCTCCCCCTGTGACGTGGCCTTGCACAGTGCAGCATGCATTCAGAATGAGTGTGCCACGCTCTGCATCAGTGTCAGGTAGATAATTCTGAAAGAAAGTTTCATTTATCAATGTCAAAGAGAAGATGGTAGCTGAAGACCCACGGGGATGTGTACACTGTATATTCTGCCCATTGGTTGAGACAGGAAGTCTGTGATGTAATGATGTTCATATGACTTTAAAGGCACAATATGTAATTTTTCACCACTAGAGGTCACCCATTCAATACAAAGGTGTAGCTTGATGACGCCGAGATTGAGCTCGGAGGTTGTCGTCTTCACCTCAAAGCCAGGGGAAGAGAATCGAGATGGGACCCGGGCAGAAATCATGTTCATGGATAAGATTATTAACATTACTGTAGTATGAAGCAGAGCAGGGCGAGTGATGTTGGAGCTGAACGATGCCGCTGGAACTAATGAGAGACGAGCGCGACACACGGCTCGAGAGGAGCAGAACTTTTATTATGCTGCAGTGGCTGCTTCCGCTTCTTCTGGTCAAGCGTATGTGGGGTAAAGCAGCACTGTTTATCATATTAGATACATTTGAGAGTGTTGAAAATGATGTTATAACGTTACTCTGTGCGTTCACTCTGCGGCTGCTGTGAGACACTGTTACACACTGCAGTAAGATAGATCGATTTTACAATATCATATTAAATGCTGGATGGCTTGTGTTGATGGTGTGATCATTTTGCGTTCATGGTACTCGCAAAAAATCAAGAAAATTAGATTTAAACAATATGACTAAACGTGTTGAGCTATATAACATAATTAGTCTATTAATGTATCAAAACAGTTGTTGCCTTATCTAATAAAACTTATAATATTAAAGCATCTTTGGTGTTTCCATGGTTTCTACAAAATAAAACCGGAAACCGAGGGTAACGCGAGTATGATGTCACCGTGACGCACGGACACGGTCCGTGTCCTGGTTAAAATTTCTCTGGATTTAAACATTCTTAGAAACATCTGGGATAATGTAAGTACACAAGTCAACAAAATATATAACATTGTTCTAGTGGATATTTTAATCCAAAAATATTACATATTGTGCATTTAACTGTCTTAATACATGTTCCTGATCTTATTGTGCATGTTTGATAATATTTACCAAATATACCTGTAATTGTTTCTGCATATTATGCGATTATCATTTTGTACTAAAAGGATAGCAATAGATTTAACCCTTTAAGAGCATTTATTATGAACGTTTATAATATTTTCAGCTTTTAGAATACTATTTTCAATTTTTATTGTGCTCAATATTGTGCACATTATTGCAAAAATTTAAAGAAAAGCATAAATTACACATGCAATACTTGCAGTGGAGTGTTAAAAAAGCATCAGGAAGTGAAAAAGAGATAAAATTATTTATAATATTTGCTAACATATAAAAATAAATAATTAAAAATAAAATAAATGCATTCATTCTGAGTGGTTGTCACTTCTTAGTAAGTTTCATCTGACATTTACCTGTAATTGTTTCTGCATATTTTAAGATTTAGATTATCATCACCAACACAGCAATGGATTTAACTTTTTAAGAGCATTTATTATGAATGTTTATAATATTTTCAGCTTTTAGAATACTATTTTCAATTTTTATTGTGCTCAATATTGTGCACATTATTGCAAAAATTTAAAAAATGTTTTTAATTAAAGATGATGAAGAATAGTTATAAAGCTTTCAAAATTCTACAGTTTAATAATATTAATTAGCTGGTTTATGAGGGGACAGGTTACATTCTCCATCATTCTCTGTGGCTGCATTAGAATGATAAAATACAAAGAAAAGCATAAATTACACATGCAATACTTGCAGTGGAGTGTTAAAAAAGCATCAGGAAGTGAAAAAGAGATGAACAAAATTATTTATAATATTTGCTAACATATAAAAATAAATAATTAAAAATAAAATAAATGCATTCATTCTGAGTTCTTAGTAAGTTTCATCTGACATTTACCTGTAATTGTTTCTGCATATTTTAAGATTTAGATTATCATCACCAACACATCAAGGGATTTAACCATTTAAGAGCATTTATTATATTTTCAGCGTTTAGCCTGTTATTTTCAGATATTATAAGAAATTATTTGTTCATTATACTCGTTTGATGCCTAAATTGATTTTCTTTTTTAAAAGCAGCATCAAATTTACAGGCTACTTGCCTTAAAAGTTGTTTTGCATAATCACTCTGAATGGTTGCCTCTTCTTTGTAGCATTTTCTATACTTATAGACAGCAAGTTTTTCCTCCAAGTGTTGTAGAAAAATACAGCAAAAGATTCAATTATTGGGATGCAGCAGGAGTCATTAATAAGCTCGTTCCATTGTGATACACCGCAGCGCTTATGCATACAAAAATTAAACAAAAAGGCAAATGAGATCTAAATGCCAGCACGACAACGAATGCGCATTTCCTCAAATATTCAATTTGCCGATGCGTATTCAGCACTTTTCTTTATCTAATGATTGGAGAAAAGCCTCGTGTTTCGGTCCACTCCATTTTTCACACGTGCAGCGCGACATGACGTGTTCCCATCATGCAATAGTGAAATAGGTTAAATATGTTAATTAATCAAGACATAACAATAACAACTTCTGACAACTTTGATAACAAAGATAACTTTTGATAACAACTTGGCATTACCGCCTGGGTCCTAAATCGATTTCTTCTGACACCGGCTCTTTTGAAAGAGACTCAAACCATTTTCGACAAATGTGTCAAAATGACCCGTGTGCAGGGATGCGTTCGCACGGTACCGTGGGGCCTTGTCTTTTGGCGGGAGTGTGTGAGGTTTTCTGCGAGGCAAGTAACAGTTTAACTACAGTATTGATCTGGGAGTGCTTTGGGGTTTGGGCTTTTATCCAAGATAGAAATGGGGGTAAAACTGACATGTCTTTGGGGATGTGGAGCTGCGAGCGGCGTTGACAGAGCTGGAAGGTTCGATGGTAAAGATCTCTGTTGGAGTTTATCAAGCTTGTGCGGTCTCTCTTCCACATGGTATAGATGTATATCGACGGATACATGGAGAGGGAATTATGTCCGGAGAATTGAGCAGTATGCAAGCATTATGTGAACAGAAGACGAGCGCTTGGCAACGTCAGGTAACAACGCTGCGTGACAGCTGACTGTTTCATAAGTCACCGGTGTGTGATCAGTGTTTACTGTGCAGTGGGGTTTATGCACCAAATAGTAGGCTACATGTGTAATCAATACAGAACTGTGTGTAAAGTGAGGTACAAAAATCCCTTAATCTGTTTGCAAACCGAAGCCAAATCTGTATCTCATGACACCAGCTAAGTCAATACGCGATGTGAACTAAGTGGAATTAATGATCCGTTTAAACAGATTCAGTCCATGAACCACTCCAGCCTCTTTTGCATACTTGAAAGAAGTTAAAGTTCCCTTAGATCACAATGTATTCTTGATTTTTCTGGTTAATGCTGATGCAGTGCTGGTCTAGGTGGTCACTGGGTCAACCAAAGTCTTGCTGGTTAAAGAAAATGAAACCATATTGATCATGATAACCAACATGATGCTACTACTGTATATTGTGCAACTTTAGAATTTTGTTTTTGTTTGAACACAACTATTCAAAGGTTTTAGGTCAGTTAGATTTTTCTTTTATTGATTTTTTGTTATTATTCAGCATGGATGCATTAAATTAATCAAAAGTGACTTTTAAAATCTAAATGCTGTTCTTTTGAATTTTAATAAATTACATTTTACTATATATTCACATAGAAAACAGCAATTTTAAATTGTAATAATTTTTTACACTATTACTGTTTTTACTGTATTTTTATCAAGTAAATGCAGCCTTGGTGAGCAGAAGAGAATACATTACATTAAATACATTACAAAAATCTATTTGACCCCAAACTTTTGAACAGTAGTGTGTATATAATATTTATTTTCCAGTATTGGATATTTAATTCTTTATACAGATGTTGCATATTTTAATATTTAGATTATTATCTAGCACTAATGTAAATCTGTTCTGTCATCATTGCTTTGTACCAATTTTAGTTTTTGCTTAGATTTATGTAACTTTATTACATTGAGTTTGATGAACTTAAACCATTTAATCAGTTTCCTCAAACCATTTAAGTAGCTATATAGTTGTTAAGACTTAGATTTTTTAACTGAATGACTGGAATAAACTTTAAAATCTTTAAGTTGAGTTTACTCTAATGATTGACTAAACCAACACCAAAATATAAGTGAATTTAACTTAAAGTGGTCATGAACTGCGTTGTTTTATTGTTTTATAATGTCTCTCAGGTGCACTTATAATGTTAGTATGCATTTACATAAAAAAATAGTCATAATTTAGAAATAAAAGGCATTTTTCCTACCCTGATTTTAGCACTCCGATTTGAATGCTCTGTTTTAAGGGGCGTGTCTGCTGTGAGACTTGTGTAAACGCCCACTGCTGTGATTGGCTGACATCTTTGCATATGAAAGTATTACTCGCTCGTTTTTACTATTACAGCTCTCAAGGTTAACTAATCGTGAAAAGTGTTGATTATAGCATTACATGTAGATCTATGGCATTATATTTAGATCGTGGCATGAAAGGTTGCAGTGATGAACATTGTAGCCGATCACAGACATGTTGTTGAGATCATGAAAGCAGTGATCTCGTCAATTTCTGTATGCTTTCATCATAACTAACAGTGCAAACACGATGTAACTAAGAGATTTGTTGAATAAAACGGGAGTTTTGGCGCGAGTCCAGAACTCAGTCACTGATAAACTCACGCTGTTTGATTGACAGCTCCAGCGATTGTAAAGGGAGCGTTCTTTGATCGCTTTCTTTATATAATTTAATCACCATTTAAATAACAGATTATTTTCATCCTACTTAGAGAAACAAGGTGAAGTTGAGCGTTTAGTCACTGGTTTGATTTACTGACACACAGACAAAGATCATCTGACTGTACATGAATCATTAATATCAGATCAGGCATTAGAATGAACACAGTTACTGACATGTTGTTGCATTACTGTCGAGTCCATATCGTAAAAGTCTGTTTGCACCGAAATATGATTGATTTACCAAAGAATCCACAGTGAAATGTACCGAATACAAATAAATAAAGCTCAACTGAAAATAAATCACCATATTCCTGCATTAGGATCCTTTGAAAGGTAATGTCATTTTAGTCCTGTATCGCTCTTCTCTCCTCCTCATCACACTAACACGCCAGTGGGCGGGGCTAACGTTACAATGATGAAGTAGGCGTTGATTTCTTCTGTGGAGGCGGAGTTTCACCTATCTATAGTCACATTCCAGTACGAGTCGTTCGCTGGGTCTGTTGTCAATAAAAGCTTTTATTGGATTAAAGAAGTTTTCAGTTCTGAAACTTACCGGATATTCTTATAGTACGATGACCTCTTATATATCAAAAGCTCAAG
Source organism: Megalobrama amblycephala (assembly GCF_018812025.1). Classification (NCBI taxonomy): domain Eukaryota; kingdom Metazoa; phylum Chordata; class Actinopteri; order Cypriniformes; family Xenocyprididae; genus Megalobrama; species Megalobrama amblycephala. The sequence continues at coordinate 42,247,117 of NC_063056.1, forward strand.
GAAAAGTTGATTTCTCAATTCATGACCCCTTTAATGTAAATGAGTTTACAGTACTCATACTTATTGGTTTTAAATCCTAAATGGTTTAATGCAGTCGATTTTCCTCAAATGGTTTGAGTTGCCGTAACTTATCAGGTTTTACAGTGATTATGAAGCACCATAAAAGTTGTCCGTACAAATTTTGTGCTGTATTCCAGGTCTCCTGAAGTCAGATGATAGCTTTGTGTGAGGAACAAACCCAAAATAAATTTGTTTTTCACTTATAATCTTCCGCTTTGCTGTAAATAATGTCAACTATTCCTTAAGCTAGTTAAGCAGTCTAGTTGGCAATGATAGTAACCTGCTGGTCTTTTCAGTAAGGAAGCTCAAATCTCCCTCCTCTCACATACAGAAATACAGAGTGATCCATCTTGTGCTTGAGTAAACGGTGACCAGGTGGTTGAAGTCAGTGCCGTCACGGTGGTGTGGATGTGACAGGTGGCCAAAGGGCAGGTAAGAAGCGGCGATCTGAACTCGACTGTCTCAGAGCAGGAAGAGCGGAGGGAGGCGCGTTCAGGGGTTTCACGCAGCCCAGCCGGAGTTAATGGGATCAGACGTGGAAAAACAGGATCTATCTGCCAGTTAATGTTTAATCCTCTCCAGCCTCGGGCTCTAGCCATCTGATAATTCTTGGGCTGCCTCTCTTCATCATCAAGGTGTCAGAAGGAAGTGCCTCTGTAAATATTTAATTGGTTGCAGTGTGCCGCCCACTTCTCTTCTTCATCCGCTGTCTCTCCTTCCACAGTGTTTTGTTGTAGTCTTTGGCCGCATGACTCTCCCATGTCGCCTTATTGACTAGTGGTCAGCTGTAGTATTACAATTCAGTGGTTGCAGAAATTCACAAAATATTGAAACCGATAAAATAAACTTTTTTTTTTTTTTTTTTTTTTAATAAATGAGATAAAGTACTAAATAAATTAAAGTTATTTATTTAGTTAGTTTTAAATGCAATTTAAAACTTGCATTTAAAAAAATATATTTATTGTTGCATTTAATTAAATTAACAATTTTGTATATAACTATATTTAGTGCTGTCAATTAATCGCGATTAATCGCATCTAAAATAAAAGTTTGTGTTTACATAATATATTTGTGTGTACTGTTTATATTTAGTATGTGTGTATATATATATATATATATATATATATATACACACACACACACACATACACATACATGTATATATTTAAGAAAGATTTACATGCATGTGTGTGTATATATATATATATATATATATATATATATATATAAACATTTATATATAAATATTATATATTTTTGTTAAATATAAACATGCATGTGTGTGTATTTATAAATGCATAATAAATATACACAGTACACACATATTATGTAAACAAGTTTGTTTTGTTTGTTTATTTTGGATGTGATTAATCGTGATTAATTGTTTGACAGCACTACTATATTTTTTTATTTGAAAAAAAATCACTTATTGGCTAATAATTAAAATAATAAAACAAATTAGTTGCAAAGTTATTTATTTAATTATGTATTTTTATATGAATGTATATATTTTATAAATTGTCTTTTTGGTTAATTCAATTATATAACATTTGTAACAAACTTGTGTAACATCATAAGTGGGGAGGAATTTCTTAATGCCTTTCCTCCCAAAACTGTTTTCAGCAGGTTATTGTCACGCATTTATTATTTCCTCTACATCCTCAGCATTCATGATGGTTTGGCTTTCAAAAGTTTCAGTGTTTATTTGATCATCAAGGGCAGAGAGTAATAGATGTGCAGTACAAAGGCGTCGAGGCTCTCTGCCGTCGAACTCCAGCTCGCTTTTGTTAATAACTTTGCGCCAGAAGCAAGTGCAATTACAAACGAGAGCATGTAAAAGTCAAGGGGATACAAATCATGTTTGAATTAATGTCCCACAGGTCTCAGGGAATCAAGCCCCGAAGCCTCTCTGAGGCGAGGCACCAAACACAGCAAATGATGCATCTGTTTTAGACCCAGTGAACAGTTAAAGGATGCTGAGGGTGTCTCTAGACACGGGAGAGACGCTTTAGGAAGACATTTAACTTTGAAGGACAGAGCTAAAGAGAGCTTTAAGTTGTTGGACCAAGAGATGAAATGTAAGTGCTGTTGAATGAATGCCAGAGCTGCAACATGGTGTTAATGATCTGGAGAAAATAGCTGCTACAGTGAAAACTGCTTTTTCATGCTGTTTCGGCTCCTGCAGCTCCACGGTTCTTAGAGTGTTGACAGTTTTACTAGGTTTTATCTTGTTTTTTAGTGTGTCTTTCAAGTTCAGTTTACCTTTCATTTTAACAAACTGTACAAATTATCTTGTTAAACGGAATGCCCCTTTCACAAGATGTAATATAAGTCTCTGGTGTCTCCAGAATGTGTCTGTGAAGTTTCAGCTCAAAATACCCCATAGATCATTTATTATGGTCAAATTTGCCCCTATTTGGGTGTGAGCAAAAACACGCCGTTTTTGTGTGTGTCCCTTTAAATGCAAATGAGCTGCTGCTCCCCCGCCCCCTTTCCAGAAGAGGGCGGAGCTTTAACAGCTCAACAACAACAAAGCTGGAGAATCTCACGCAGACAAAATGAGGATCGTCAGTAAAAGTGTTCAGCCTTACATTGTTCAAACCGGAGTCGACACTGATGGAGAGACTCAGGAAGAAGTTACAACTTTTAGAATGAAACTGGACGTTTCTGAATGGTTAGTGGATAAATTTATGTAGTTGCTGTGGAGTTGATTCAACTCATCCACTAGCATGTGCCGTCATGTTCATCTTTTGTGCAAATCCAGCATTGAATTGACCCTCGTTTGTGAATCAGTGTAGATTAAGGGGGCGGTAATATTATAATAAGATCCCCTTCCTACATCACTAGGGGAGCGAAATCTGAGCGTCTCGTTTTTTCACATGATTGCAGAGAAAGGCTTGCCAAAACAAAGTTACTGGGTTGTCCTTTTTCACGTTGGATGATACGTCATGATATGTCCCCTTTAAATGTAAAAATTGAATTTACCTTTGCACAGTTGAATAACAAGAATTCAGTACATGGAAAAGACATACAGTGAGTCTCAAACACCATTGTTTCCTCCTTCTTGTGTAAATCTCATTTGTTTAAAAGACCTCCGAATAACAGGCGAATCTCAACATAACACCGACTGTTACGTAACAGTCGGGATCATTACGCCCCCAATATTTGCATATGCCAGCTCATGTTCAAGGCATTAGATAAGGGCAGCCAGTATTAACGTCTGGATCTGTGCACAGCTGAATCATCAGACTAGGTAAGCAAGCAAGGACAATAGCGAAAAATGGCAGATGGAGCAATAATAACTGACATGATCCATGATTACATGATATTTTTAGTGATATTTGTAAACTGTCTTTCTAAATGTTTCGTTAGCATGTTGCTAATGTACTGTTAAATGTGGTTAAAGTTACCATCGTTTATTACTGCATTCACGGAGACAAACACTTGCAGTCTGTATAATGCATAAATACAACTTCATTCTTTATAAATCTCTCCAACAGTGTGTAATGTTAGCTTTAGCCACAGAGCACTATCAAACTCATTCAGAATCAAATGTAAACATCCAAATAAATACTATACTCACATGATCCGACGCATACATGCAGCATGCATGACGAACATCTTGTAAAGATCCATTTGAGGGTTATATTAGCTGTGTGAACTTTGTTTATGCACTGTATTATAGTCGAGAGCTCGGGGGGCAGGGCGCGCATGATTTAAAGGGGCCGCAGCCTGAATCGGTGCATAATTAATGATGCCCCAAAATAGGCAGTTAAAAAAAATGTATTAAAAAAAATCTAGGTGGTATTTTGAGCTGAAACTTCACAGACACATTCAGGGGACACCTTAGACTTATATTACATCTTGTGAAAGAACGTTCTAGGGCACCTTTAAGTATATTTACACAGAATCAATGCTGAATATTTGTTAGCTGATCCTATATGGGCCATTTCTAACTCCATCATAAACCGCTCCATCTGACTCTGATAACACACATGACAGTTTTCCAGACAATGCATCAAGGACCGTCTTTGGTTCATGTGTTTTTTATGTCAGTCAGACGGCCGCTCTCTGAGGCACTTTTTCTTTGTGCTGACTCTTTCACAGCTGTTTTCACATGTTGTCTTTGGTCCATTGGGATCTAGATTGAGTTGTGAAAGATTTGAGATGGTGAAACTCTGATGTTGTGGATCTTATAGCACATCTATGATCGCTCCTGCAGCCTCTTTGCAGTGTTATGAGCCAATATTTTATGGTTGATTTATCTGTATATCTAGAGCGTTTTTTACATTGCATTGTACATGGCATTAGGGACGTCCTGATCAAGTTTTTTGTGCCCCCAATCCGATCCAAGTCATTGAATAGTCCCAATCATATATCCGATATAATTTACTCACCCCCGTGTCATCCAAGATGTTTATGTCTTTCTTCAGTCTAAAAGAAATTAGTTAATTTTTTCTCCATATAGTGGACTTCAACAGTTACTATATGGAGAAAAATCCTGGAATGTTTTCCTCAAAAACCTTCATTTCTTTTCGATTGAAGAAAGAAAGACATAAACATCTTGGATGACATGGGGGTGAGTAAATTATCAGGAAATTTTAATTCTAAAACTAATCCCTAAATGTGACTTCAACATAATTTCATTGCCATGTCTGTTTTGTTTTATTATCAGGTGCATTTCTCACTGCCCACATATTATTTTACCTCAGTAAGCAAATCTGGTGCATCATCTCATTTCTGCTGGGAGCACCCTGGGAAAAGACCGATGTGGTTTGCACAACAGAGCGAAAATAGAATGGAGCACTTCATAATCAAGCGTATTTGTGCATGCGGCATGGGAGTGTTGACCCAGCTAGAGATATAACACGCCAAGCTAGGGAGCAGAACCTGCCAGGTATTAAAATCTGAGGTGCCAATTGAGCTGTGAAGATAAGAATTGAAAAGGGAATTGGGAATAGCCCCCTCTGTTTTATACCCATCCCCGTAATGCATTGGGACTTTACTTTGTGCATGCATCATCTGCTTGATGTAAAGTATTTGAAGAAATGGAAACAAGTAAAAGGAGGAGATTTTTGAGTTGAATTACCCTCAATGCTTTAAGTTTAATGTTTCATGCATTGAATTGTGCTGTTATTTGTCAGGACATCTACAAGGTTGTTTCATACATCAAGAACAAAGCGCAACAGCAGAAGAAACCTTGGCTTTTCAGAGAGCAGAAGGAAATTGCGTCCTGCATCCTGACTGCCCTGAAGTGCATAGCAACTAAATTTGCTTTAAAGACAGAGAATTTCAGGGATGTTCGCAATGCAATACTTGCGTGTTGAAAACATCATACTCCACAGTGTATACTATCCATTGCCTGCTGTTTAGATATGGTTATTTTGCATTTAATTGTCTTAACTCGTTCTTACATACTAAAGCATGTACGCACGTGTGCACTCTTCAAAAATGGTGCTTTAAATCTCTTGACAAACTAAAAGACGTAAATGACATTTGTATAAATTCGAATAAAAGATATAGATAGTACTGAATGTCAGCTTACTTGTTTTGCTCAAGATAAAGATTTATTAAAGGGGGACCTATAATGGCCCTTTCACAAGATGTAATATAAGTCTCTGGTGTCCCTAGAATGTGTCTGTGAAGTTTCAGCTCAAAATACCCCACAGATCATTTATTATAGCTTGTCAAATTTGCCCCTATTTGGGTGTGAACAAAAACACACTGTTTTTGTGTGTGTCCCTTTAAATGCAAATGAGCTGCTGCTCCCGGCCCCCTTTCCAGAAGAGGGCGGAGCTTTAACAGCTCAACAACAACAAAGCTGGAGAATCTCACGCAGGCAAAATGAGGATTGTCAGTAACGGTGTTCAGCCTTACATTGTTCAAACCGGAGTCGACACTGATGGAGAGACTCAGGAAGAAGTTACAACTTTTAGACGTTTCTGAATAGTTAGTGGATAAATTTATGTAGTTGCTGTGGAGTTGATTCAACTCATCGACTAGCATGTGCCGTCATGTTCATCTTTTGTGCAAATCCAGCGTTGAATTGACCCTCATTTGTGAAGCAGTCCGGCGTAAAATGACGGCACGACAACAACACTCTACTACAACAACTCTTCCTCTTCTCTAAAGCAGCCCAACATGGCCCCGCCCCCTTTGTTGTGTGTTCTCGGGGGCGGAGTTTATGTAAATTTTAGCGTTAGAGATGTCACAAACCCAGGAAGAAGCTCGTTTTAGTCCCTACCAGCCGTTTCTTGTCCTTAAAAAGCGATTTTTGTTAAAGAAAATATCTCCCTTTGCCTTGAACTTTGAGCGTCGTAACCTTGCAGATGTTGTTTGCAAATGTTCGTTGGAGCTATGGTTTCGGGAAACACTCATTGAACTATGCTAATGACTTGTGAACATAGTTGGCTAATAATGTTTTCGGGAAACGTACCTCTGTTTAGTTCCTGTCAATATGAAGCCCCTCCTTCTGAAAAGCACAATGTGCTCTGATTTGTCGACTGGATCAGTGTGTTGTGATTGGTCAACTGCTTTGTGTGTTTGGGAAATGTCCCGCCCTTTACTATAACTGGGCGGGGGATTATTCAAATGAGGAATATTGTGACCCGTTTCTTCCTGGAAGAAAACTCAAAACTACAATGGAGGCGTTTCAGGGAGTTCAGAAACAGTGACACTGATACAGAGAATAACTCCAGCTGGAGGGACTTTGCAGATCTTTTCCATGCTCAGACAGCAACATTACACACTAAAGAAAGTTGAACATGGAAAAAAGCATAATAGGACTCCTGCTGTAAAATTCTGAGTCATCACACTGGAAATGGAAGGTCACGTTGGGTGCGTTGCACTGTAGGATACAGCAGTGTACATTAGTGTACAGAATAAATTATCAACTTTTCAATTTATAAGCAGCCAGAGATATTATCTTTGATTCATCTTATTTAGTTTAATGCAATGCAAAGTGTGTATTAGGCCCAAAATCTCCATCAGAATTCGTCTTTGCTGGCATTTATTACTACTCGATTGGCAAGTATAGAAAAGCAATTTAAAGCTTGCATTTAAAATTGTTTGGTTGCATTTAAATATATATTTATATATGACTAAAAAAGTATTTGTTTATAACTGTATTTTTGTCCATTTGAAAAGCACTTTGTACATTTTCATTTTTTTAAGTGCCACTCCAAGGCTGTGTTTGATAATATTCTTCTCAGTACTGTATATAGTACAGAATTTCTGTATGCATAGACACTGAGTGCAATATATAACTCACAATGCAGTGCGCTCAGCTTAACCCTCCATTTCTAATGTGATTAATAAAACACAAGTAATATTAACCAGCATTTTTAACTCTAACAGATCAAGTGGGAACAGAACATTTTGTGCACAGTACACATACTGCATACTGCAGAAATCATTCTCACTCGTATATGCATGCACACAAGCACAGAAGCACTTTCTTTAAAAAGAATGATTAATAATGAAAATAATGAAAGATGATTAAGCAATTACTCTGATTTAAATCAGTCCGTGCCCTTGTGTGCCGCAAGTCGAGAAAACTTAATTTAGCAATGTCATTGCTGGTCACTTCAGCGGATAATGCAAAGCAGCTTTATGCAATTTGTGTACGATACCATGACGTGCATGACAATGCAGCCCATGCTTCTTTTCATTACTCTGAGCAATTTGGGGCGCCTCCGCCGCGGCTCCCTCTCAAATTAAAAAAACCCAGCGCTTGGCCATCGCATGCCGCTCTGCTTAAAATCCACCGTCTCCTTTTGTCTTCCTCCCTTACTCTCTCCAATCACACTTGGCAAGCTGTCGGTTCACTGGCTTCACGTGCACATTAAACACCAAGACCTTCCGGGTGCTTCTTAACTCTTGACTGCACTTGTGTCTCGTATATTAAACCTCGAAGGCAGGATGACCAAATATTGTCCGGCAGATATTAAGGACAGTGGCGGTTAAGACAGGGATTATGAGAAGACGGCGATGCCACGCTGGCATTTGGCAGCGTTGACGTGGCCAGCGACGGAGCCACGCCGGGAGAGAGAGGCCTCTGTTCCGATAGCACGCTAATCTCTATTTGCAGAGGAAATTGGAGCGTATTTTGCACACTGAATAGATAAGAAACAAGAATGGCGTTTGAAAACTAAAAAGGAATTTGTTTTTGCCACCTGCAAACAGCCCGAGCAAATTCACATTTCCTCTGATGTCCTGCTCGGTTCATATCCCAGTATGATTTCTGAGTGAAGTTTTGTTTGTGCATATGAAAACACACGTGTATGTGTTTTTACACAAGCGTTTGTGCACGAGTGTGTGTTTGTGTACGTTCCCATTGTCTGCCAAATGCATAAAAATGTAAACAGTTATGATGGATAAATTCTCATTTGCCATAAATAAACTTGCAGTTGTGAGATATTAAGACACCTTATTAGATATTAAGTGATAATTATGAGAAATAAAGTGGCAGTTGTGAGATATAAAGTTACAGCTATGAGAAATATTCACAATTGTGAGATATGAAATCCTATAGCTGACACATACTATGGTACAGTAAATCACCTGAAATTTATTACGTTTGCTTATGATCGTTGAAGTGTTGCATTGAAGGTGTGATGGCAATGACAAGCCATTTGGACTTTTATTCATTCTCAGGATATTAATTCTTGATATCAGCAATTCAATTTTTGAAATGAGGAATTACATTTCCACTAGTAACAATGTTAATTCTTGATATCATTCAATTTTCACTAGTTAAAATGCTAATTTTTGATATCAGTAATTACATTTCCACTAATTCTTGATATCTGTAATTGTATTTTCACCAGTTAAATGTCACCATAGGCTGCCATTCAAATTCAGTTGTTGATATCAAGAAATGATTTCTTACTAGTTTTTGATATCATTAATTACTTTGATACTAGTGTAGATATCTATTCTTGATATCAACAATTGAATTACAACTAGTAACAATGCTAATTTTTGAAATCAATTATTTGATTGTCATTATTGACAATGTTAATTTCTGATATCATGAATGTGATTGGTACTAGTAAGAAAGACATTTTTGATATCTGAAATGATATTGATATCAGAAATACATTTTCAGATATCAAAAATGAACATTTTTAATAGTAGCAATTCAATTGTTGATATCAAGAAGTTACATTTTAACTAGTGCCAATTGAATATTTGATATCAAAAATGCACATTTTTACTAGTAACAATGTAATTATTGATATCAAAAATTATGATTTTTATTAGTAAGAATTGTATTTCTGGAAAGAAATCAATTCTTGACATCAGCAATTGAATTTGAATGGCATATGCTGACATTTAACTGGTGAAAATACAATTACAGATATCAAGAATTATAGTTTTGCTAGTGGAAATGTAATTATTGATATCAAAAATTAGCATATTAACTAGTCAAAATTGAATTGTTGATATCAAGAAGCATTGTTACTAGTGGAAATGTAATTCCTCATATCACGAACTGAATTGTTGATATCAATAATTCATATCCTGATAATGAATAAAAGTCAAAACGGCTTGTATCCGTTGGCGTTCTTCTTCTTCTTATTATTCTGCTCTGAATCTCTATGGCAGCCCACAAGACCGCTTGCGGGAAAGTTGTGAAATTTGTCACACTGATAGATGTCAGTCCCAACATTAACTACAGCAAATTTAGTGTCTCAGATCAAATTCTCTAGCGCCACCACTAATAACTTTCGAACCATAAGGGTTCTTTTTTTCCTCTGATTCCTTGGATCAATACGATTCGATTGTGATTTAAACTTTTCCTGCAAAAAAAACTACTTTTTCAAACTCACCTATATGGTTGCTCCAAATTTCATGAAAATCATATCAGATCATCTTTAGACTATGCTGGCAAAAAAGTTATCCAGTCGTGAAATCAAATATTCATATACTCATAACTTTTGATGTGGTTGACTTATTTTCATGGGAGTCATCTCCTTAGATTCCTGATTCTTGAGTCCAACGATACCTAACATTGTAGGTATTGATTTAGCGTTAAAACAAATCAAAACCATTAGCCCAATCGATACGAAAACACCATAGGAACTTCGGAAACAGGCTGCTGGCTATAAATTAATCTGGAAAATCCAGCCTCACCACTGTACCAGCAAATGAGTTTGGTCGGCAATTCCAACAATCGACAATTCGATTTCTAGGGCGGAGCAAATCCGAGCAAACAGGAAGCGGAGTAAACCAATCAGAGAAGAGCGGATATGACGTTAGCAAAGTGACAAGAGAGTCAACAGCGAAAAGTAAATAATTAATGTGTTTTTGGTCATTTAAAACTGAATTCACGGCTGAATAGAACAAACTCTCGTGTCTCCCGTGCGCAATCTTTGTTGATATTGAAGGGACTTTCAGCGCACTAGAGTGACGCTGTTTGCGTCACTGAAATAAACGAATCTGATTGCACGGTACGGTTTGGAGTTGACTCGAATCGCGACGGAGGGCGGACTGACCAGACTGATATATCTTGTAGAAGATATATCAGTCTGGCCTTGCCAGGCAAATAAATTAATGCCAAAATGCCAAAATTTTGATAGTAAGTGGCAAAAAAATACAATAAAGGTCATGCATGGGTCATTTTTTATGTACTTATACATATGCATGCCTATAACTCCTAAACGAAATGAGATATTTTCGCCAAATTTGGCACAGTTATGTATGGGGTCACTCTGAGGACACATAGAAAAAAGTGCTGGGATTGTGCCTGTTGGTGGCGCTATAACTGAACAAAATATTAATTTACCACTAACTACAATAAAATATATGAAATAAAATGCCATATTTTACTGATTTTACTTCATGCTTGCCCTTAATGGCTGCTTGCAGATATATATTTAAAAAATATATATATTTAAAATCGATAACTAAAATAAAGCTGAAACAAAATAAAATATAAATATTAGATGAAAAACTTCTGCCTTGACAACTAACTGAAATAGAATAAGTACTAAAATGACTAAAGCTAAAGAGAAATAACAAAAGTGACAAAAGCACAACAAAATTGCTAAAAATTAAAATTTGAAAGAAAACTGAAAATATATAAATAAAAGCAACGGACGCACACTAATCTCTATTTGCAGAGGAAATTGGAGTGTATTTTGCTCAACCTGAATAGATAAGAACAAGAATGCCGTTTGAAAGCTAAAAAGGAATTGGTGCCACCTACAAGGAGCCCGAGCAAATTCACATTTCCTCTGATGTCCTGCTCGGTTCATATCCCAGTATGATTTCTGTGTGTAGTTTTATTTGTGCATATGAAAACGCACGTGTATGTGTTTGTACACAAGTGACAGCGTTCGTGCACGAGCGAGTGTGTGTGTGTACGTTCCCATTGCAGCGGCGGTCCCTTCATTTCACGCTCTGCCGCTTCTGTGCGAATCCTCTTCCCCGGGCTCATTATCAGGTCTGTTCGACGAGTGCACGGCCAGGCGGCGCGCGGGGCAGAACCCAATCATTATTCAAGCCCGCTGACGGTCAGCGCTGACTGCTCCGTGCTGCCGTTTTGCGGTCTTATTATTCTCTCCTCACAAATAACTAAGCAAAACCACAAAAACAAATCCTGCCTGACCAGGATCAATGAGGTACTCAGTAGCCGCCATGCTGCCCGGGGGACTCGGGGATCGAGTGGACCTTCTGTTGTTGGAATAACTGCTGTATGCTCACTGTCTCTCCTCTCGTTTTCTTTGGCAGGGCCCACCGGTGCTCAGGCGGCCGAGTTCGGACACTTGCCCGACAACATTACCGTGCTGGAAGGAGAAAGCGTCGTTTTGAGGTGACTTCACATCACACCTGCATCCTTGTGTGTTATATGGTTTAAAAACACTTTCTAGGGCTGCATGATTAATCGAAATAAAACCAAAACTGCGATGTGAATTGGTCACTCATAACTCATAAATAGTTTTCACACCCACCTGGAGGCCAAGGCTTTCCTCCATTAACCGCCAGTCATTTTTACCAGGTTTGTACTAAGTAGGGTGCAACGGGGCTAAAGGCACACCTTAAGAAAAAATTTGCTTTTCACTACTCTCAAAGTGTATGATTGCAGGAAAAATATATATGTTTGCATTGAACATTGATAAAGCAACAGATTTTGTGTGAAAATAAATGATAAAAGTGGTTAATTTTATTTAGAAATCTTATAAATGCATGAGGTGGTGAGGGAGTTTTGTTTATTTTGATAAATAAAATAATGATTTTTTTGTTCAATTAATATCCTGTCATTAAAATAGACCTGTGTTAATATGAAAAAATATATTTTGAAAATACAGAAAAAAAAATATGAAATTTAATATAGATTTACAGTAGTAACAATAAATTATATTTTATTTTGATATGATAAATATAATATTTTTTTATTTTTAAATATGGTTGTTTCATTAAATATGGGTATTATCTCTAAGATGGATACCCAGTTTGATGTATGATATTTGCTATGTGAATCTAACCATGTCATATCAACAAATGGTAAAGTCAGTCAGCTGTTCATTATGATGTTAATTATTGTGCCTTTTGCCCCAACATCAGCAGCGCATTTTACCCCAAATACCATACTTTTACATTTTCTTCCGTTATTGAAAAACTGTTGCTTGAATTACCTTGAATAAAACTGAAAATCATTAAGAAGACCTTTGTCTGAAAATACAAACATTAATTTAATCGATTCTCATTTGCTACTTAAATCAACAACATTTTAAAAAATATCAAATATTAGATCAAACTACCTCAGAATCAATTTTGCGTTGCTGCCCGTGATCGCGTCAAGAATCAGATGTAACGAATGTAGCGGTTCGTACAGTTATTAATCAATTTATGGATGAAATATGAATATAATAATTCATAAGGTTATGAATAAATTATGATTCATATATCAACCCAACGGGGAATTAAACATATATTGTGAATCAATTACAACGAATTATAATCAATTACATATATGATTAGTTCTGGTTTAATAATTATCTAGAGAAACTGTTCGTTTGTCCAGCAAACTAAGTCCCTCACAGAATATTATAAACAGAGTTATTTTCTGGCCATGAAAATAACTAAAGCATAAAGCGATCGAAAAACGTTAAAGTGACTTGGGTTTTCAGCTGAAAGAACAAACAGAACAATCGAGCATGAATAACGTTTTAATATATGCAAACTACGAATACAGAGGTTATACATCTAAATATACAAGAAAATACACACCTATGTACAAGAATAGAAGTAGAGAAGGAAAGAGAGAAGGCAAGTAGCAAACTCACAACCAGTCCTAAGCCAGCACGGAAATCAGTTTCATCATCTAAGATTGAGAAACGGCAGTATACTTGCATTGGTTGCGTGTGTCGAATTTCAGGTTAGCGCTGGTGCAGTTCGTTGGCTTCCTCCGTTCAGCGGGAAGGTTTGAACTGAGGACGAGAGTGAGTGTCGCTGGAAGATGGCGATCCCGAAGCTGAGCGCGGTGGCAGCGCGTGGTCACCGGAGAGGTCCGGGAAAAACGTGCACGAGATGCTCGTGAGACAATCGGGAGAGAACACAAGAGATTGTGCGTCTTTGCTTTTATGACAGATAAGCCGACACACCTCCTTGAGGTGGGGTAGCCAATAACATGGGTGCAAAGTTGGCGGGAAAGCTTTCCCTTTGTTTTTGTCTTGCAAACTCATTTGCATGATTTACAAGGTTGGATTAGTGTTCATTTTCCTTCGAAGTACTATTAAAAATAGTACAATGCATTTGTCAGCAGTGTGACATACATTATGGAATAAATCAGATGAACAGCTTTCAAAAGAATCTAGACTTGACATATAAACGAAACATGTAGAAGAAGTTATGGTTTACAGACAAAATTACATTAATAGGAATGAAACTAGAATGGCTACAGTCATTTAAACTCTAAAATCTAAACACTAGGAAGCATATATGCACTTAAAATATAGCGGGTACACTTTGGCACAGTCATATCTTGAGAATAACTGTACATACCATCTCTAGGCATGTTTGTATATGTGTGTGTGTCTGTGTGTGTGTGTGGGGTGTGTGTGTGGAATTTGTCTGGTCAGTCTCTGGCGTTGAGTTTCTTGCCCACAACCGGGGGTTGATCCTTTGATGTTCCAAAAGCTAGGAAATTGGGTCCACTGTCTTACCTCGCCCAGGCCACAAAGATGTCAAATGGGCTCATCTTTGCAGACTGGTCGGAGCCGACTTAGTGATTAACGAACACAGTTCATCAGGTTAAAAGCATTCTGAAAACTCCAAAGTTTATTGATTGTCCTGATACATGTGCATATGCTACAGACCCCCCTTCGGCCAACAAAGTCCCTGTGCGGACTTCGTTGGACGGTAACCAAGTTCGATGGCACATGGATCCGGATGGTCACGCAGCAGGTGGTTCCTACTCGTCCTTGAGGAGGGGCAGATAGGCACCTGTCCATGGACTCTTGCATCCCTTTGATCCCTTGGGATAGGATGAAGGCCAGACCCAGGGCGAGTGCATACTTGATTGCCATGGAGAAGCAACGGACTGTGTTGGCAGCGGTCTAAGCGTGGGCTCTAGGTGAGCTGGTCAGGACAGGCAGTCGTGAAAGTGCTTGGCGGGCTGCATCGATGGGAGTACTGTCACTTAGCTGGGACCCCCCTTTGTCAATCCTCAGTTCCAGTCCTGGATCTAAGGTGTGATGGTGATTCCTGGAGGAGGATGGGATTTCCAGTTCTGACTGGTCCTCTTTGCTTGAGAGACAGTACACTGTCAGATGGCTGCGGTGAAGGATGGAACCCAGGGGTACCTGGATCCACTTACTTGGATTGGGCAGGCTGACACGAGTGGCGGTGTTGTGCTGATGGTAGGTTAGGGTGGCAGCATGAGTGGGGGTGTGGACGAGCAGTGTCCCGATGACTTGGGTGCGAAGCTTGGCCTTGGCAGGGCAGCGTGTGTTGCTGGTCATGGGCTGCAACCGGCCCCTTCCTTCAGTGTGGTTTCTGAGGAAGAGCTGGTTAGAGGAGAAGTACGGAAAGTCTTTGGTGAAACTACGCCTGCAAAAGTGGGGAGCCAGGCACAGCCGTGGGTTGCTGTTGTGGTAGGCTACCACATCTGAGGTGTGTTTCTCGGCAGGGGTGTTACATTGCCACCACCTGACATTGACCATGTCTTTGGGTCTGCCAGTAGCAAAGTCCAGCACAGTTTGTGTGGGATACTGAGGAATCCTATTCATAGCCACTCTGTCCATAGAGAAGCTAACTTCTCGCAGCAGGTCTGTCAACAAAGCTATAACCAGCTGATTCTGGGCAAAGTCATTCTGGAGGACTGTAAACAGTTGCTTCCTTGAGTTAGCCGTTTGGATCAGCAGGAAACTGTGAGTATAGAGAACCACCACAATACCTTTCCGGGATTTGCAGGTGGTTTGCAGGGTTTGGCTCTGTGTTGCGAGTTGTTCTCTCAGCTGTAGGCGGAGCTTGTTGCGATGCTGATGGGTGGAGTAGGCTGTGATGAGACTCGAGTCTCCTGGTTGGTACAGGTGCAGTGGCACCTGCCGTGCCATCAGTAGTTCCGTGGGGAACACCTGAGTTGACCCCTGTATGGTGTCTGTGATGGCCATGAGCATCAGAGGAGGTTTTACAGTCCAGTCTTTCTGGTCGACTGACCGTGGAAACGTGACTCCTCTGCGTTGCAGTGGAGCTCTGTGCTTTGGGTTTACAGTTTGGACTTGACAGCAAACCTGACATTCTCTGACATACTCTGCCACATCTTCCTGCATGCTGGGCCAGTACGCCACTTGTTTCAAAGTCTCATAAATAGTTCTGGTGCCCTGGTGTTTGGCACATGGTGTGTCGTGGGTGTATATCCGTTCACCCCCTTTTGGCCCTGTGGCAGTACAAGCTTTGGGGCTGTGAGGACATCAGGGACATACATTAGAAAGTTTATTCCCACACGTAGCATGTGGTTGGTCTTATGTAGTCGTTTGTGGCCAGGGGCCGTCGTGGGACCAGATGCCGTGAACGGGAGGTTGGAGGGGTATGAGTGGTGGTGCAAAACATTTCGCCTGGAAGTGTTGGCAAGTTTGGTTGTTAGTGGCAGTGGCAGTAAGGCGGGAAATGTTGCAGGAACAGTCCGCTGGCCGCGGGTTGTTGTTGCCACACTAAGGGTGGGTGAATGGGGTGGGTGTGACCATAGCTTGTTATGCAGTGTGCCAATCTTGGCAAGGGCATTAGTTTGGTCGTTCACACCTTTGTCACGCCCTGGTTGCTTCAAGCATCTTTTCACCTTTTCCCAGTAAACGATCATGTCGTGTGCTTGGGTGAGGTGATCACGTGTCTGGAACATGTGTTGATGTTTCACCTGCTTGTTGCATTCAGTCTTGAACCAGTTTGTTTCCAGCCCAGAAGATGGCATGTGAAACAAGGTCTGGCAAAGTGTGAGTCTGTGCACATGAGTTCTCTGATGTTATGGACAGAGGAGACTTGAAAGGTTTTGAGGGTAGCTGCTGCTTCACCATACTGACATGACTGGGGACCCCACCTGCTGTTCTGTGGTTGGCAGGGTTGGTTGTTTAACCATCGTGCCCCTGCACTTGCCTGTAAGATGCCCTCATGGTTGTAGGAACGTCCATCGACGTAGGCCGTGGGCATTCCTTGGCACGCATTCTCTTTGAGGTATCTGTGACAGGCTGGTCGCTGTTGTTGGGGTACCAGTATCTCAAGTGTCAACGCTGGTGTGCTGTTATAGCAGTTTTGGACAGGCAGCTGAATCTCCGCTCCGTGCAGACTTGTGCTTTCTGGCACGTTGTGGCAGTGGCACTTGCTGGTTCAGCCTCCTGAAGTCGCTGGTGGGTCGCCACTTGCTGTCTGGTTTGACAATGGACCAGGTAGGGACTGAATAGGTGCTGTTGCATGGGCAGATAACACCTTTTCCTTCTGTTGAATGAACAACCTCCTGTACTGGTTCATGTGGGGCGATGTGACCTTCGTACTGCCTGATGAAGGTGGGAGGAGCATTTGGGTGTGTTGCACTATGCACTGTGTGAAGTTTAGTGGGACCACAGCCTAAAAAGTCTTTGTCAAATGTCACTTTGAATTTGTTCAAGACGTTTCTGAGTCTTTGACAGTCTGCGTCATTCTTTAGGGCACTTGCATCTTTCTGGATCTGTTGGCCTTTAGGCTCAAACCTTGGGAATGGCTCCTCTGTTGTGGTGTTAGCTGTCAGATTGGCTATCAGAGGTGCAGCGCTTTCCTGAGTTTCCCAGGCAGGCTGTTTAGAGACTGTGGGTACTGCAAGGTGTTTGTCCTCCATCAGCTCCGTTCTGCGCACCTGTTCTGTGGGTACCAGTTTGATGGAAGTGATGGAGATGCTCTTGAAGGATGCTGTGAAACTTGTGTTGCTTAAGCTTCCTTCTGGGACCATGGCAGCTGGTATTAAGTTAATGACTGTTAACCTGAGTTTAAAGTCATAGAGGCCGTGGTCCACTATCCAGTCTAGATGGTAGGCTTTGGGAATGCCGCTGTCTGTGACCATGCATTCGTTGAGCCAACTGTGAACTACGTAGGGTGACACTTCAGTTAGCAGTGTGGCTTTTAGAGTGAGTCCAAGTTCCACGCCTTCAGGTGACAGTGTGAAGGATGCTGGCATGTGGCTTAGGGTTTGACCACATTGCCTGTTGAGCCAAACAGCACCCCCTTTGGTGTAAGGTGGTACTACAGTTTCCTGTGTGTGGAGCCAAACAGCACCCCCTTTGGTGTAAGGTGGTACTACAGTTTCCTGTATGTGGATCAGGATGCAGACCTCTTGGGTGGTCTGGCCTGACAGGAAGTTGGCAGTGTTGACAGGAACAACAGGAAGCTGTACAGTCATTGGGGCCCACAACAACTCATTTGCACGGTCCGTGTGAGCATTAGAGTGCATCAGGAGGTCTGGAAGGACCAGGAAGTGATGGGTTGAATGCCGGTGGTTCCATTTGAAGTTCAAAACACAGATGTACTTGACAGTCATCATGGTTGGCAGACGAAAGTCTAGTGGAAAGTGTGTTTGCTTGTTGACAAATGGGAGGTCCGGTGTCCCTTCACTGAGAGCACTTAACAGCGTGTGGCTGAAGGCTGAGTTGTCTGCCCACAGTGTGAGAATAATGTCTGTTGTAGTTACATCATTCAGCTGTGAGTCTGTCGTGGACCTTGGAGCAGAGGGAGTTACAGTCTATGGTGAGTTGAAGTACGCCGGGTAGCGAACTTGAACTGTGCTCTGAGACGGGGTTCCCGCGGTTAGCTGGGAGATTTCCTGCGACCTCTGTGACCTGACCGTCTGGCTCAGGTGGTCTGGGTGACTGGGAAGGCAGAAGTTCACACACTTGAGCCCAGATTTTCAGCGGTCTGGCGTTCAATAAGGGCTCAAAACAGTCTAGCGGGTCTTT
>NC_063057.1:0-37500 GCF_018812025.1 Megalobrama amblycephala
ACCCTAACCCTAACCCTAACCCTAACCCTAACCCTAACCCTAACCCTAACCCTAACCCTAACCCTAACCCTAACCCTAACCCTAACCCTAACCCTAACCCTAACCCTAACCCTAACCCTAACCCTAACCCTAACCCTAACCCTAACCCTAACCTAACCCTAACCCTAACCCTAACCCTAACCCTAACCCTAACCCTAACCCTAACCCTAACCCTAACCCTAACCCTAACCCTAACCCTAACCCTAACCCTAACCCTAACCCTAACCCTAACCCTAACCCTAACCCTAACCCTAACCCTAACCCTAACCCTAACCCTAACCCTAACCCTAACCCTAACCCTAACCCTAACCCTAACCCTAACCCTAACCCTAACCCTAACCCTAACCCTAACCCTAACCCTAACCCTAACCCTAACCCTAACCCTAACCCTAACCCTAACCCTAACCCTAACCCTAACCCTAACCCTAACCCTAACCCTAACCCTAACCCTAACCCTAACCCTAACCCTAACCCTAACCCTAACCCTAACCCTAACCCTAACCCTAACCCTAACCCTAACCCTAACCCTAACCCTAACCCTAACCCTAACCCTAACCCTAACCCTAACCCTAACCCTAACCCTAACCCTAACCCTAACCCTAACCTAACTAACCCTAACCCTAACCCTAACCCTAACCCTAACCCTAACCCTAACCCTAACCCTAACCCTAACCCTAACCCTAACCCTAACCCTAACCCTAACCCTAACCCTAACCCTAACCCTAACCCTAACCCTAACCCTAACCCTAACCCTAACCCTAACCCTAACCCTAACCCTAACCCTAACCCTAACCCTAACCCTAACCCTAACCCTAACCCTAACCCTAACCCTAACCCTAACCCTAACCCTAACCCTAACCCTAACCCTAACCCTAACCCTAACCCTAACCCTAACCCTAACCCTAACCCTAACCCTAACCCTAACCCTAACCCTAACCCTAACCCTAACCCTAACCCTAACCCTAACCCTAACCCTAACCCTAACCCTAACCCTAACCCTAACCCTAACCCTAACCCTAACCCTAACCCTAACCCTAACCCTAACCCTAACCCTAACCCTAACCCTAACCCTAACCCTAACCCTAACCCTAACCCTAACCCTAACCTAACTAACCCTAACCCTAACCCTAACCCTAACCCTAACCCTAACCCTAACCCTAACCCTAACCCTAACCCTAACCCTAACCCTAACCCTAACCCTAACCCTAACCCTAACCCTAACCCTAACCCTAACCCTAACCCTAACCCTAACCCTAACCCTAACCCTAACCCTAACCCTAACCCTAACCCTAACCCTAACCCTAACCCTAACCCTAACCCTAACCCTAACCCTAACCCTAACCCTAACCCTAACCCTAACCCTAACCCTAACCCTAACCCTAACCCTAACCCTAACCCTAACCCTAACCCTAACCCTAACCCTAACCCTAACCCTAACCCTAACCCTAACCCTAACCCTAACCCTAACCCTAACCCTAACCCTAACCCTAACCCTAACCCTAACCCTAACCCTAACCCTAACCCTAACCCTAACCCTAACCCTAACCCTAACCCTAACCCTAACCCTAACCCTAACCCTAACCCTAACCCTAACCCTAACCCTAACCCTAACCCTAACCCTAACCCTAACCCTAACCCTAACCCTAACCCTAACCCTAACCCTAACCCTAACCCTAACCCTAACCCTAACCCTAACCCTAACCCTAACCCTAACCCTAACCCTAACCCTAACCCTAACCCTAACCCTAACCCTAACCCTAACCCTAACCCTAACCCTAACCCTAACCCTAACCCTAACCCTAACCCTAACCCTAACCCTAACCCTAACCCTAACCCTAACCCTAACCCTAACCCTAACCCTAACCCTAACCCTAACCCTAACCCTAACCCTAACCCTAACCCTAACCCTAACCCTAACCCTAACCCTAACCCTAACCCTAACCCTAACCCTAACCCTAACCCTAACCCTAACCCTAACCCTAACCCTAACCCTAACCCTAACCCTAACCCTAACCCTAACCCTAACCCTAACCCTAACCCTAACCCTAACCCTAACCCTAACCCTAACCCTAACCCTAACCCTAACCCTAACCCTAACCCTAACCCTAACCCTAACCCTAACCCTAACCCTAACCCTAACCCTAACCCTAACCCTAACCCTAACCCTAACCCTAACCCTAACCCTAACCCTAACCCTAACCCTAACCCTAACCCTAACCCTAACCCTAACCCTAACCCTAACCCTAACCCTAACCCTAACCCTAACCCTAACCCTAACCCTAACCCTAACCCTAACCCTAACCCTAACCCTAACCCTAACCCTAACCCTAACCCTAACCCTAACCCTAACCCTAACCCTAACCCTAACCCTAACCCTAACCCTAACCCTAACCCTAACCCTAACCCTAACCCTAACCCTAACCCTAACCCTAACCCTAACCCTAACCCTAACCCTAACCCTAACCCTAACCCTAACCCTAACCCTAACCCTAACCCTAACCCTAACCCTAACCCTAACCCTAACCCTAACCCTAACCCTAACCCTAACCCTAACCCTAACCCTAACCCTAACCCTAACCCTAACCCTAACCCTAACCCTAACCCTAACCCTAACCCTATATACCTAACCCTAACTCTAACCCTAACCCTAACCCTAACCTAACCCTAACCCTAACTCTAACCTAACCCTAACTCGGACTCTAACCCTAACTCGGACTCTAACCCCTCGGACTCTAACATTTAAAAAAATAAAAATGTTGAATTAATGACAGAAAGATTAATAGACTTTAAAAATTAACACTGCAACAAGACAGGGAACCTTAATCAGTATAAAAGATACTTAAAAATGAAAGCATAAATACAAAACAAGGCCTAACAAAATGCATACAAGTCAGTTACTCTCATAGAAAGCTTTACAATATAGGAAGGAACATACAGAGCAGACAAATAAACAAGTGAAGTGTATATTTTAAAAAAAACAGGAGCATAAAGTAATAATTTTTTGCTGCCCTTAAGTACAAAGACAATCCAAGGCATTAACACTAAAAAACCCATAAAGTACAAAGGGACAAAAAAATTGAAAATGTATTATTAAATTTAACTGACAGACAAATAGGCATATAAACAAGGGTATAAAAGAAAAAAAAAGGAATAGGTGCACTGAAGAATGCAAAAGTGACAGGTGAACAAAGGCTTATGGTTGCAAAAAAAAAAAATCTGAAATAAAAAAGGAACACATTAAACTGGCATAAAGTACTAGTGCAAAAAGTCACAACATAATACAAAAACCACAGTTACAAGAGCACAGACTTAAAAAATAAAGAAAAAAGAAAAAAAGGCATAGACAAACTAAAAGGTACACAAATATAAATTATGCAGACAGGTTTAACAGCATATTAGAGAGCAAATTACACCAACTATAACAGAAGTGATTAAAGACCGATTTGTCTTCCAAGTGTCAGAAACAAACAAGCACCACTGAAAGCTAAAGCATTTGTACATACCAAAATATGCTTGGATGAAAACTTAAATATCTTGTTAATGTTGACAATGCACCAAAGATCAACTATCCCTGAAGCTTTTTAGTGTACCTTGCTAAAAGCATCTCTGCTCCCTAATTTTTGGAGTTCAGAGCACCTCTATATATCTGAGCTTAAGTGGCTTTGAATATTAACCTGCAGTCAACTGACTAAAATTCTCAACCAGTAAACTGGTTCCAACAGTTTTATGGTGGAGCATATAAAATGAGCATATGGGCACAAGTAGAATAAAAGGGACATAAAATAAAAGGGTACAGACAATAATAAAGGAGCAAAAAGTGTAAATAATGACATTAAAGTCCATTGACTAATAAATACAAAAATGGAGAGAGAGAGAAAAAAAGGCTTAGAAAAAAAATGCAAAGACAAACAAGAGCAGGCATAAATACAAAAATAAAATAAAAAAATACAAAGGGCCACTGTGACAAAAGGACAGACAAGCCTTAAAATACAAGAGGATTAATGAGATTAGGTTGGGTGAAGGCATAAATACAAAAACAGCAATTCCATTGGTATGGTGTTATACAAAAGCAAATTACTTATACAGTTTTAAAGAAGTAAAAGGCATTAAAGGTGCCCTAGATTCAAAAATTGAATTTACCTTGGCATAGTTAAATAACAAGAGTTCAGTACATGGAAAAGACATACAGTGAGTCTCAAACCCCATTGTTTCCTCCTTCTTATATAAATCTCATTTGTTTAAACGACCTCCGAAGAACAGGCGAATCTCAACATAACACCGACTGTTACGTAACAGTCGGGATCATTAATATGTACACCCCCAATATTTGCATAATGCCAGCCCATGTTCCCAACATTATGAAAGGGATGTTGGGAAGTAATGACTTTATGAACTTCTTTACTTGCAAGATTGATAATATTAGAGAGAAAATTAAAAACATGCAACCGTCCACAGTTTCGCTTCAGACAGTGCACTGTAGTGTCCCTGAGGTAAAACTAGAATCATTCGCCGCTATAGGAGAGGAAGAATTATCTAAACTTATCAAATCATCAAAATCCACGACATGTATGTTAGACCCAATGCCGACTAAACTACTGAAAGAAATGCTTCCAGAGGTCGTAGGTCCACTTCTTGATATAATTAATTCATCCTTAACACTAGGATACATGCCAAAAACCTTTAAGCAGGCTATTATTAAACTCTTATTAAAAAACCTCAACTAGGTCCGAGAGATTTAGTAAATTACAGGCCAATCTCGAATCTACCTTTTCTGTCAAAGATACTAGAAAAGGCAGTTTCAACACAACTGTGCTCCTTTTTAGAAAAAAATGGAATCTGTGAGGATTTCCAGTCAGGATTTAGACCATACCATAGTACTGAGACTGCTCTCGTTAGAGTTACAAACGATCTACTCTTATCATCCGATCGTGGCTGTATTTCTCTATTAGTGTTATTAGATCTCAGTGCTGCTTTTGACACTATCGATCACAACATTCTTTTAAAAAGACTTGAAAACTATATTGGCATTAGTGGAATTGCTTTGGCATGGTTCAAATCGTACTTATCTGACCGTTATCAGTCTGTAGTAGTTAATGAAGAGATGTCGTATCGATCACAAGTTCAATATGGAGTACCACAAGGCTCAGTACTAGGACCGTTGCTTTTCACTCTGTACATGCTGCCCTTAGGAGAGATAATTAGGAAGCATGGTGTTAGTTTTCACTGCTACGCTGACGATACTCAGCTCTATATTTCCTCGCGCCCTGACGAAACCTACAAATTCACAAAACTAACAGAATGCATAGCTGACATTAAAAACTGGATGACAAGAAATTTCTTATTATTAAATTCAGAAAAAACTGATATCCTAATCTTTGGACCAAAAACTTCCTCACGAAAAAACCTTGAATACTCTCTAACACTTGACGGGTGCTCCATTAAACCTTCGTCCTCAGTTAGGAACCTGGGTGTGCTCTTCGATACCAATCTTTCATTTGAAAGTCATTGTAACGAAGTTCGTCAATACGGGAAGAAGGAGGCGGGAACCGGCGAACATTCAACAAAACTTTAATTAGAAATAAACAAAGAACAAAACGAAAGTAATGCCGGCAGACCCTCGCGGACGTCTGCCGGCCACACAAACATAATAAAACATAACATAAAGTCCAGGCCTGGTCCTCTCTCGTCCTTCACTGTAGTCGCTCCTCCTTTTATGCTCCCGGAGCTCCTCCGTGAGGGACTCAAGGCCGGTGCGCCTCCCAGGTGAAGCTCATTAACACTCGCGCCACCGGCCTCGCGCCGTTCCCTCACGGCTCTCGCCCGCCCTGGTCGCCACAGTCATGTTTCTAGTATCTGTAAAACTGCCTTCTTCCATCTAAAAAATATATCTAAATTACGACATATGCTCTCAATGACAAATGCGGAACAGTTGGTTCATGCATTCATGACCTCAAGACTAGATTATTGTAACGCTCTACTGGGTGGTTGTTCTGCTCGGCTTTTAAACAGACTACAGTTGGTCCAAAATGCGGCAGCTAGAGTTCTTACTAGAACCAGAAAGTATGACCATATTAGCCCAGTTCTGTCAACATTACATTGGCTCCCTATTAAACATCGTATAGATTTTAAAATCTTGCTACTTACTTATAAAGCTCTAAATGGTTTAGCTCCCCAGTACCTAAGTGAGCTCTTAATGCATTATAGTCCTTCACGTTTATTGCGATCTCAGAATTCAGGCCAGTTGATAATACCCAGAATATCAAAATCAACTGAAGGCGGCAGATCCTTTTCCTATTTAGCACCTAAACTCTGGAACAATCTTCCTAGCATTGTTCGGGAAGCAGACACACTCTGTCAGTTTAAATCTAGACTAAAAACACATCTCTTTGCTCTTGCATACACATAACACATTATCAATACATTAACATTTTTCAAATCCGTTAAAGGATTGTTACGCTGCAATAATTAGGTCGGCCGGAACCGAGAACATTTCCAATAACACTAGATATACCTGTACATCAGAATAAGAATTGCATCTACGCTAATATCTGTCTCTCTGCTTATCCTGAGGTTTGCCGGGTGCTGGATCCAGGCCGTATCCAGATCAGATGGAGAACCTGTGTCTGGACCTGACTACAACGTAGCCCAGGAGACAATGGGCCTACAGATCCAGTTCTGGCTGCATCTATAATTCAGATTTTTAATCCCCGTGTCCGCTTACATATATTTATATATAATCTATTTTTAATCTCTAGAATAAAAATGTATAATTCAGATTTTGATCTCCATATCCATTTACATATATTATATATATCTTCCAAGGGGTTTTTTCCCTCCTAGGACTTTTTTCCCCAGTGTTAACACGCTGGGTTTTTCTCCTAGGGGGTTTTTTCCACCCCTGGGAGTCAGCCGACATTGGCTTAATGTAGCACCATCTTGTATATGTTACATATTACCACGCTTGTTTGTACAGCTTATTTTTAACCACTTCCCTTTTTTCTGTGCTTCTAATATGTAAAGCTGCTTTGAAACAATTACCAATTGTAAAAGCGCTATATAAATAAATTTGACTTGACTTGATTGATTACACAAGGGTAGCCAGTTAATGTCTGGAGCTGCACACAGCCGAATCAACAGACTAGGTAAGCAAGAACAACAGCGAAAAATGGCAGATGGAGCAATAATAACTGACATAATCCACAATATCATGATATTTTTACTGATATTTGTAAATTGTCTTTCTAAATGTTTCGTTAGCATGTTGCTAATGTACTGTTAAATGAGGTTAAAGTTACCATCGTTTCTTACTGTATTCACGGAGACAAAAGCCGTCGCTATTTTCATGTTTTAAACACTTGCAGTCTGTATAATGCATAAACACAACTTCATTCTTTATAAATCTCTCCAACAGTGTAGCATTAGCCGTTAGCCACGGAGGACAGCCTCAAATTCACTCAGAATAAAACTTTAACATCCAAATAAATACTTTACTCACATAATTCGAAGCATGCATACAGCATGCATGACGAACATCTTGTAAAGATCCATTTGAGGGTTATATTAGCTGTGTGAACTTTGTAAATGCGCTGTAATATAGTCGACAGCTCGTGTGGCAGGGAGCACGCGATTTAAGGGGGCGGCGCAGAGTGTAAATCAGTGCATTGTTAATGATGCCCCAAAATAGGCAGTTAAAAAAATTAATTAAAAAAAATCTACGGGGTATTTTGAGCTGAAACTTCACAGACACATTCAGGGGACACCTTAGACTTATATTACATCTTGTGAAAAAGCATTCTTGGGCACCTTTAAGGTAGTGAACATTTGCAGTGACTCCATTACTGGAGGAGAACATGGCATGCTAGTACATGCTGAATCTCTGCAGTAACATTTGTTGAACAAGTGTATTGAGGTAGGGGGCACGATTCAAGTGGCAGTACTTTAAGCCTGTGTAAAAAGCATTAAATTTGATTCAGTTTAAACTCTCACAACCTGTTCTCATTCTTCTGGCTCAGTTATAAATGTGCAACTTTGGCATATTGAAGAACAGATGGGCCTCCACATTTAAAGGATCTTCCTCAGTGTCTTAGTTGCACAAAACATAAACTGCGTAGATGTAATAGAGTGGAATATGGGCACTGGTGCATAAATAAGAGGGACAACAACAATAAAAATGGGTACAAGTAAATTCACAATACAAAATGGGACAAAAGCATAAAATTACACCCAAAGTGGCATAATACAAAAGGCAAAATAGGAATTTAAAAAAAAAAAGCATAAAGACAAAAGCAAATGAACAAGTCAAGTCACCTTTAGTTATATGGCGATTTTCACAATGCAGAATGCCAACAAAAACAAATTTTCAACAAATATTTTGAGCAAAATGTATTTTACTCAGATTGAACTCCGCCTGTTCGGCGCGCGGCGGCACTCGTTCACGGAAGTTTGTGCTTGCTGAAGGCTCGTCCACGCCTGACTGCAAAATGGAAATATTTTCTTGACTTTCTAACTTTTAAAGATGGAGAATATGTCTGTGAAATGTAAATTATGCACTGAGGAAATTATTAAATGTCACTTCAGCTTAAAAAAAATATTAATAGATGTATGTTTGTTTCCACCAATCGCTGCACAAGTTAAGGTTACGTATGATGACGAAAGCACGTTAGTGCGAGCCCTCCCGTAACCCATAGAGATTGCATTACAGTGCCTGCAGTTCGAAAAAAAAAGTTTTTTGAATGGAAGTCTTGGGAGCAGTCGGGGCAAATCTCCGCCAGAATGAAATGCCCAAAAAGAGGCGGTACTCCACAGAGCGTGACTCGACGCTGATTGGACTATATCCAGAGGCAGAACAAACAACCTAGCAGTGACAGCTAGCGTAACTCTGTGGTTGAATGTGATTGAAAAGTCCGTCCCCTTCTCACTTTGGTGGTGCGTCGCCCTATTGCCCTAATGAAGAAACCGCCCCTGCTGCCAACCGTCTCAAAACATAAAAGTCGCGTTATCTGAGTCCGACTGTGAGAAAGCACAAAAAAGATTTCTTAATTTACCACAGACAACCTGTGGGGTATAAAACACAGCATTTCACCTGTTGTCGATAACTTGGATAGCGTGTTGGCTAGCAGCCTAGCGCCTCGATAGTTTGCTAGCAAACGTAAACAAATGAGTATTACTGAGTTGGTTATCTTAGGCTAAATAGGTACGAGAATAAAACAGAAAACGTTAAAAAAAATGCCACAAATATGAATAAAGTAGTTTGAAATGCTTACCTGTTATTTTTCTTGACCGTTGCGTGAGCCCGTCCTCCTGCTGTGACTGAAGGAGGGAAAATGGCGCCGGCGCGGATTTTGTTGCTTAGAAACGCACTTGGATAATACGTTGACATGAGTAAATGTAATTACTTTTAAAAAGGCTTAATGTTGGTGTGTAGGCTTAATATGAGATAGATTCATGTATTTATTATTGTTTGTGTGTTTATTTGATAGCTTTTAGTTATTTATTTATAGACGACGTAAGATACTAGATTAAATTAATTTCTGTAACTTAAACCATTAAAGTTTAAATAACATGATTATTTCTAGTTACTTATTTAGTTTGAGTTTTACTTAATACAATACATTTTTGAGTTCACATCACAAAATTTGTTAAGTTGAATTAACTTTTTTAAAAGTTTTAAGTAAAATGAACTTATTTCATTTAGTGAATTTCACAGTTAGGTTTTACAGCAGGTACCCGAGAGGATTCGTCTACAGCGGCATTTAGACCCATCTTCAATAAACAAGAAATACAACAAAGGCAAATTGGAAGATAAAGACCATATAATAAGGGAGGAACAAATTCAGAGTACAACAAATCAGAGCAGACATCAGAACAAAGAAACAGATTACTTCAGTATCGTTAGATCTTATTAGACCAAAACAGTAATGGGAGTTCATTACATGCACTAACAATTTCTCTATAATATGAAAGAAAACAAGTACACATTGCCACTGACAATTAATCCCACTTCAACCCAATTTTAGGGGGATGAATTAGATATGAAATCATATACACTGGAAGGCTTGTGCAGTGCCAATGAACAAAATCATGCAGTCCCAAAAAGTTACTAGAACAAATACTACAGCTCTATGCAAAAGTAAAAAATAAAAATCCACCGTTTTAAATGGCAGCATATTTTTGATCAACAAAGCACGCTCAGAATAAGTTAAACTTGTGGTATTTACAAATGCAGTAAGAAACACAAGCACCATTTCTGTAGGTATGATGAGGACCATGTAGATCCACCTCAATAAAATGCTGTTGGATGTTTACTGCCTGTGTATCTTTTTGAAGTTACCAGAGTATTTCTAGATCAATATGCATTTGAGAGTCTAAAACCAATCACATCAGTAATAAGACAAATAAAAGCCATGCTAATGCTCACAGAAAATCAGTGATCCTTTGGTTTGTAAAGGTGCAATGTAAAACGTTTACATAAATAGGCCTTTAGGACAGCAAATTGGTACTAGACCTTTCACAGCATGTATAAGCCACACATATATTAAAAGGGAAATGCATTTAAAGAATCAATTTAAAACACTGCCTCTACTAGAACAGCCAGAAAATACCCTATTAATAACTGTAACCTACTATCTTCTGCAAGTGAAGATGTGAAAAGTCAAAGACTTTGTCAAGCAATAAGTTCCACTTTTGAACATTACAAAGCTTACCCAATTTGTTGTATAATCAAAATAGTTCACGGTGCAATATAGAAGCGACTTCCACTGTCACGGCTCTTCTGATTGTTCCTCAGTCACAGTTTGTGTGTATAGAAAAGAAAAGAGAATACCACTGAAGAAGAGGAAATAAAGGCAGGTATGTAGAAATACACATTGACATTAGGCTAAACTCATTTTAGTCTGCTGCCGTTTCTCTTGATGCAGTTCACCTGTCACATACAATCAACTGCGCATGTGCTCTGATCCCACCTCCAACTGGCCTGTTAGCAAACCAAAGAAAAAAAATACAAGTTAAACATACAAGCACGGTAAATAGAAGCCAAATGAAGGAGGAGAGATTAAATAGCTTAGATTTGCAATGACTGAAGTAGAGTTTCACATACTTTTGAAGCATAACAAGCTTTTCCAGGATCCTCACACTCCAACTTTCACATAGCCATGAGCAAAAACCATTGATAGTCATGTAAGCAACCAGAAATTAAATTCATCAGATAACCAAACCTCAATATTGTACACTTTTTATACATGCTCTAATCAACAACTTATTTTATTAACAGCCAGGAATACCAATTTCATCATTAAGTCAATCGATTTTAAAACAATAAATAATCCCATCCATCCTCCACACTTGGTTTCTCCCACCTCCCACAATGCACCACAGCACAGACCATTGTTTTTTTTGACTGGTTCCGGTAAAGTGACAATTTGTGCTGGTTTTGACTGAATTGTGCAGTTTTTCCTTAAAGGATTAGTTCAATTTCAAATGAAAATTACACCGAGCTTTACTCACCCTCAAGCCATCCTAGCTGTATATGAGTTTCTTCTTTCTGATGAACACAGTTGGAGAAATATTAATAAATATCCTGCCGCATCCGAGCTTTATAATGGCAGTAAGCATTGCCAAATGAGTATGAGCTGAAGAAAGAGCCTCTATCCACATCCATTCATCATAAACATACTCCACACGGCTCTGGGGGGTTAATAAAGGCCTTCTGAAGCGAAATGATGCGTTAAAAAAATATGTTTTAATAAACCTGGGACACTCACCTAATTATGCTTTTCATTCCATATGTTGTTATGAAAGTTTCCTTATCTTTCCAATATGGGTTACATTTATGGAATTGCTTTCTTGATTAATATATTATCATTTACTTCATGTGACTAAATGTGAAAAAATAAATAAATCTGAAAACACATCATAATTAAAATAATAATAATAAATCTTTATTTGTATAGCGCCTTTAAAGGAGCTTCTCAAAGCAATTTACATAGTAGAAGTACATTAAAGAATAAAACAAAATACAAATCAACAATGGATACCACAATAAACAATAGACAGTGAGAGTGGAGTGTGATATGAGAAGTCAAACATGATTCAAAATATTCCAAATTAACAAATCACCATGAAACATTTTATAAATGTTAAATGATTTACCATGACTATGTGCATAAAGCATGATATGAATGTGCGAAAGGACAGTCCTTTTTGAGTGTTGACCTGAAAATGAAATATCTGAACTGTTTGTAATGGTTGTAATTCATGAATGCAGTAGCGCCGATCCCTAAACGCGGCGTATGCAGCCTGTGTAAAGCACTAAACTACCGAATGATTTCACCCTCTTATAATTTTGGTCTTTTTTGAAAGAAGACACTTAGCAGATGCATAAGTAATAAATATAATAAAATTATAAATAAAAACTCAGAAAAACTTAAGTTTACTGTAATGAAAATGTACTGCACTAAACCTTTTTCTTTTATGAAAAAAAAAAAAGATCTTACTCTAAAATTGCAAGATTATTATGTAGATCATTTAAAAAACTTGAATGTACATTTATAACACTATATATTAGCCCAACATGATAAACGCTCCTGCAGTGGAGTTAAAACAGCTGCTGAGAGTTACTGCAAATATGAGATGGAAACGTGAAAAGGGTTAGAGTTTTCTTATTTTAATCTCTCTCTGCCTGTTTAATGCAGAAGGTCTGATTTAAGATCATATCTTTCCTGAGATCCAGGTATGGGGTGCAGACTTCAGTTCAAACACACTTGTAATCCTGAACACCTAGATTAGCTGGTTTAGGAGTGTGTCTGGCAACCTTTGGTTTATCAGAGTGAGCTTTAGTGCCATTATACTAATTGCCCACATGGTGGCAGTATTGTGTTGTATTTTTAGACCAAGGGAAGGAGAGGGTTCGGTCCTACCATGTGTTGCTAACCTGAGGATTCAAACAGCATCAGCCTGTGGCGAGCGAAAACCGAAGTGCTTCAACCGTCAGTGTCTTCAGATGAACTGTTACTGACCATAACACCACATGTACCTCACAGACAATAACTAACCTTACAGTTTAAACACTAACACAGCTGGCTAACTTTGGCATTGTTCGTGATGTAGAGCTGGAAGGTAACAGCTGAGCCTGGTGTCCCTTAATGTTTTTGTCTCTAGACACTAAACTATGACTCTTGTAACAATATAATGTTCTATAAAGCTGCTTTGAAACAACGCATATGTTATACAAATAAATATGACTTGAAAACATGCTAAAAACAACTATGAGGAGCTCATCGAACTGGGAGAGAGTGTGGTTTGAGGCCTGTTCACACCAAGACAAATTATCTAAGGGAAAATTCAGTGCGACAAACATTGTAAGTTGGATGGTTAATGGATCTGTTCAGACCAACATAAACATTCACATGCCATCAGTGTGATAGAACTGCTTTAGGGAGAGGTGTTGTAATGATCTTCCCTGGTACTACCTGGTAGTGCTCACAAACATTTGTCAATTTACGACTGTTTTGCTAAACGACAGTGAACAGCAAAGGAAGAAAGTGGAATCCATGTCTCTTGATGATCTTTACAGCTATTGAACGGAACTGAACTGACTTCAGCTGGACAATGACACGATTGTCTTTTTAGAGCTGCTTTACAGCAGAATTGAACTCTGTTTGCATCATTGAATCATGATTGTCCTGTTTATGACCGTAAAGCTGCTTTGAAACAATCTGTATTGTATACAGCACTGAATAAGTAAAGGTGACTTGACTTTGTCTCTGTACTCTAAATTTTGTGATGTTCAAAAAACATCATAGCGAATGCAACAATCTGCAGATGAGCGTTAACTCATGCGACGAGGTCACGTGTTTCTGATGACCTCTGCATGTGGTTACACTTGTATTTAGAGCTGACCACTTGTGATCTGATCACAGACATGCATCTATGGGGCCTATTTGTCCACTCAAATTTATTTATATAGCGCTTTACACAATGCACATTGTTTCAAAGCAGCTTTACAGAAAGCCATACTGTTACGTCTATAATGCCATAATACTTCACACTGAGCGGTTTAATCAGGGGAACGTCACTTCATAATGCTCTAATCCCGCAGTCAGAGGCGACTGTGGCACCTTCTCCTCTAGCTCAACAACGTCAACATAAACATGAACAAGCAAGTGTCTTTGAGGCTCGTCTCTGATGTGATGGGTGCAGATTACGCTCGGGTTAGACGGCAGCAGTTCAGTCTTTGTGAGGTCAAATGAGGAAGACGGGAAGGTGCGCAGTCAGTAATAGTTGATTTACAATGGTCACTTGGCAAAGTTTGCAAATTTGTTCAGCAGCACAGAATGTTGGGAATGGGACATTAGCCTGGGCCAAAGCTGGATCAAGGAGTCCCAGAACCCAAAAGTGAGAAGAGAGAGAAAATTCATTCACGTAATGTATAGAGTAAGTGTTTGCGGTTCTGGCGGATAACTATGATTGAGGAATGAACTATGAGGAGGACACTTGACTGAAAAGATGAGTCTTAAGTCCAGATTAAACTAAGAACGAGTGTGTGAAGTCTATTCCAGAGTTTAGCTCGAAGATCAGCAATGTGACAGACAGATCGCTATCAGACATAACACAAAACAAATCGGTAGAAGTACAGCAAAACCTCATCCCTGAAGATGGTCTGGATGTGAGACCGATGTCGTGATGTTTCACTTCTCAGTAGCTTCAGATCATGTAGATGAGGTTTACAGACACGACACCAATCCAACAAACTGAACCTTTTATTAGGAGGTTCTTATTTCAGTATAAATCACACTACACATTTGCTTTAGAAAAATCGTTATGTACACTACAGTGCTGACGAATCAAACAGAACCAAAGAAACCCTTGATATAAATAAGCTCTATGGAAAAGCCTGTAGAGTCTTTAAAAGAATTGTCATCTTACAAAAAATATATATGTTCATGTCAGCTCTAATACGACTAAAGCCTACAACTGAAAATATATTATTCAAGGACCTGTTTGGATTTGAAGTATTTTCTCAGTGCAGCCGAGCCGAAGTGCTTGGATATTTCACAGTTACGGACAGGCACTGAGGAGCGAGTTACGAGCTACATTTGCCATGTTGACAACCAGTAACAGGAGAAAGACAGAGAGAAAGAGAGAGAGACAGATGAGAGAGATTCAGCAGAAGTTGACTGTCTAACAGAAGTCTTGGAGACGTGCCGCTGTTTCTTTCTCTGCTCTTGTCAGATCGATTAAAAAGAAAGTAAAACCGACAGTAGAAATGAACGTGAATAAATGAAGCGCTGTTTAAAAACCGTTCTGTACAAATCAGTATAAAAAGTCTTTGTGTGGTTCATGCGGGTGCGGCCTGACGGCCTTTGGGTGCAGAGAGTCTTGGGGGCGGTCCGGCCTCGAATGGGGCGGGGCCAGGGGCGGAGCAGTCCAGCTGATTGACAGTCCAGAGCTCAGTTTGGGGCCGGGTTTGGTTATTAGTGTGGAGTGTGTGTGTTTGGCTGTGTTCGCAGAGTGTGTGGGTTTGGTTGTGTTAGTACTTTGTGTTAGTTTGGGTATGTTAGTACTTTGTGTGGGTTTGGTTGTGTTAGTAGAGTGTGTGGGTTTGGTTGTGTTAGTACTTTGTGTGGGTTTGGTTGTGTTAGTAGAGTGTGTGGGTTTGGTTGTGTTAGTACTTTGTGTGGGTTTGGTTGTGTTAGTAGAGTGTGTGGGTTTGGTGGTGTTTGTACTTTGTGTTGGTTTGGTTGTGTTGGCAGAATGGCTGGGTTTAGTGGGTGTTGAGGGTGTGTGGCCCGGTTTGGGGACAGAGGAAGAGTGGAAATACCTGGATGCCGAGGGGTGTGTGTGTTTGGTTGGAGCCGGTGTGTGTGTGGCTTTGGGTGTGTACGGACTGGCTGTGGAGTTGCGTGACGTGTTGGCTGCGGCGGTGGAAGGGTGTGAGGGAGCGCTGGGACATTCTGACACGTGGTGCACTTTGGGTCGTCCGTCAGGCGAGGAGACAAGAGGCGGGGTCAAGCTGTTGCTTCCGGGAAGAGCCTTGGGCGGTCTCTCGGCAAGTAGCTCCGCCCTCTCCATCTTTATTTGCGTTACGCACGGCGACTCTCGCGCGGGTCTGAAGTCCGTGTTTGCAGCAGCTTTGATGTTCTCACCAGTCGACTCCTGCTTGATGATGTGCTGCTTCAGCTCAGCGCCTTCCTCGCGAGCCTCCTCTTCCTCGGGCTCCTGATGATACTGTTTCAAGCGCACATGCCAGGCGAGGCTGCACACGGCCGACACGCTCTTGAACTGGTGAACCACGTTGCGAGGGATAAAGTAGATGTCATTATCGTAGAGCTGGATACGAGCGTAGCGGATTCCCTCTCGCCTCAGCTGATTGAGTTTAGCATCGTCGACCCACTGCACACACTGGAGAGAGAATGAGCAGGACACACTCGTTACACTTCATATGAATCCGGTCCACTTTTGACATTGCAGTGACGTGTTGGGGTTTTCCAGCCCCACACAAAGTCACATGTAGCACACTTTAATCCAAAACAACATTCAGAATAATTTTAATAAAAGAAACATCATGAACGTACAGAGCTGTTCAAACCCTCAGCGTGTGTGTGCAGAACACGACTCGCTCGTGACATGCGTGATGATTGACACAATGGTCACCATAGCAGCCTTCTGGTGTCATGCATTTGATATCCGCTATTAAACATTACAGCGACCATAGATGTGTTATGTTTGGCAATTTTCACCAACCCTAACCCTATCGACAGAGGTGTCTGTTGTGTTTATGTTTGTAAGGCTGCTGTGCGGAGCGCTCTCTTCAACCGTTTCCTGTCCATTGATGGGCCGGTGCAGGTCGCCATATTTTGGTCTTATTTCAAGCATTTGGATTTTTCTCAGTTTCTTTGGGAATTGTTCTTGTTTGCTGTTTTTTAGGGGTGCTCCGATTGACCGGCTACCGATCGCCTCATGTGAGAGGAATGGCATGACATGTAGCAGAGTTTAACCCAATCAGAACTCGCTCGCTCTCCTAGAGACGGAGCGCTCATGCACACTCAAAGCACACACACACAAGCAGCCTCACAAACAGCTTGCGAGTACCAAATTGCGCTTACATTGTCAAATACACACAAATGTATGTACAAAATGACCGTCCTGACGAGAATGCACGGTTTTGAACGTAAACAGTTGTGTAACTGCATGTGTAACAGTTGCCTATATTGGATCCATGCATTCGGTATTAAAGTGACAGCAGCCAAATCCTGCTGCTGTGTCTGATTTTTTTGGAAAAAATCCCCCCACAAGAGTCACCTGGATATATAATTTTGAGGATTTCAAGGATTTATAATTTCGACTCCTGCAAGTCCTTGTACACCATACACGTCTTACATGCTAAACCCTTGGTTGTCCTTTTGCGTGTGTGTGTGCGTTTTGTGCACACGTGTGTTTTAAATGCAATTACAAAGCAATTACTTGGTTTTGTTTAGCTGAAATGTGGAGTTATCTGCTTTTGCCAAAAACGACTGTTGAAGTTATCTGCTTTTGCTAAGAAACAAACTTTTAATATATATATAAAAAAAAAACATACTTTCAATGAACTTTAATTTTGTAAGTTACCTGTATTTTTTGGAGTTATTATTACTTAATCAAAACAGCCCAACTGCAGTTTGATTGATATTACCTGGAATGCACAATAAAAAAAACATGTTTTGTGAAAATAAAAAAAACGGAGTTATCTGTTTTTGCAAATGAACTTGCAGCGATGTACCGTTAGCGAACATCCCGATGATGCCCACATTTAGATTAAAGGAAGAGTTCACCCAAAAATGTTTTTCAAGCTCTAAAAAGCACATCCATCCATCATTAAAGTAATCCATATGCTCCAGTGGGTTAATAAATGCCTTCAGAAGCGAAACGATGGGTTTTTGTAAGAAAAATATCCTGCCCATGTCATACGCCCTACGTCAGGTCAGAGGTCACCCTTCGACCCTCCCGTGTTTAATTTACATCTATGTTATGTATGAAAATGTTGCTCATTTTGTAGATTTGAATTATGAATTAACACAATACTGCATGGTATTGTGATACTTCAGCTGGTGTAGTGTCGTAAGATATGTTTATGATATCGTGACAACCCCAGAAGAAGTACAACATATCACAGTCAAATCTTAAACATTTGAGCACAAACCTCTGTGAGCGGATCATGTGTGATGTGCACTAGTGAGGGTTTCAAAGAGGATGTATGCAACATCCAGTATATAAGTGAGCTCACCTGAGACAGGGGCGGCTCGTACAGGTCTAGCTGAAGCCGCTGCACCACGTCAGGAAAATCAGCAGCGTGGAAACAGATCACGTCTTTGGTTATGCGTGGAGGTTCAGCACTGCAAGAGAACACAAACACAGACAATGACACAAGATCAGCAGCTCACGCAACACATCACACCGGTCAGGTGATTCATGACCCTTCCAGAAGAATCACAGCTGCATGTCGGCTGACTCTGTGTATGTGTGCCTGTGTAAGTGTGTAGAGTATGTTGTGTGTATGTGAGAATGTGTGTGTACACGAGTGTCTATATGTGAGTGTGTGTGTGTGTGTGTGTATAGGTTTATATTACATTTTGGTGACCAAATGGTACCCACAAGGATAGTAAAACCTGAAATCACCTATATTGTGGGGACCAGCCAGCAGTCCCCATGTGGGAAATGGATTAATAAACATACTAAATGATGTTTTTTGAAAATATAAAAGTGTGCACAGTTTCCTGTGATGGGTAGGTTTAGGGGTAGGGGTAGTGTAGGGGGAGAGAATGTACAGTTTGTACAGTATAAAAACCATTATGCCTATGGAGAGTCCCTACAAGGATAGTGAACCAGAAGTGTGTGTGGAGAAAGTGTGTGTGTGTGTGTGTGTGCGCGCTCACCCTTCACCGCAGCGCACGGCTTTCAGCACTCCCACGGCAGCAGTAGTCTGGCGTTCAAACCCTTGACCGATGTGGTCAGCATGAGCTCGGGTTCGGTCCTCAAACAGCATCTCTCGTGGCTCACTGGCTCGAGGCAAATACTGGAGATTCTTAATTTCATTGGTTGACCTGCAAAAAGGACTAATTATGATTATTTTCAGCATCATTTACATTACAAATGAAACACACACACAAGCATTGATCCTGGAGAATCACTGACACTCAACACGTGTGTGTGTCTGTTGTGTATCTGTGTGAGTGAGTGTGTCTGTTTGACAAGGCCGTAACCTTGTCTTGAACATTGTGTGTGTGTTGAGCACTGACGTTATTGATCTGAACTGTTGCAGCTCTGTGTTCATGATGAAGATGTTGATGATGTTCTGGACTGAAATTAGAAAGGGTTGTGATGTCTGTGTGAAACTAAGAGACGGACAAACACACACACAGGTGTGAAGGTTGCTGCGTTACCGTTTCCGCTTGAAGGGAGACTTTGGCATGTCAGTGACGGGGATCATCTGCTCTCCGGGCCGAACCCACATGATGGGACCGTCGTCACTCTCTGTCGGGCTCTTCAGCTTCAGACTGGAGAACGTCCCCCACGGCAGCGTCCGCTACACACACACACACACACACACACACACACACACACACACACACACACACAAATTCAACCTCACAAAACACTGATCAATACACTGCTGTCAAAAGAAAAGTGTGTGTGCAAGAAAGACAGGGGAAACACACCTCCAAGAAGGGCGACTTCTCCAACATGCTGAGGAATTCTGGGAAATAATCGCCCACCTCCTCGTCCACAGCACCCACCAGACTGATTTGCCTCATAGCGCCGGCGCGGTACGTCCCGTGTGAGTAACTCCTCCTCACCTGAACACACACCACACACCACTGTCATGTGTCATTGTTTCTATATGTGATTTGTGCTGTAAATAGGGGTGTCACAAAACTTTGTTATATTGAGATATTGCGATATAAAACTGCAACAATATGTATCAGTGATGTAAACGATATGATTCGTGATACGGAGTTAGTTTTATCCAAGGCTCAGCTTTATAAAGTATAATTCACCCAAAAATGCAAATTCTGTCATCATGTACTCACCCTCATGACATTTCAACATAAGATTTTCGTTCATCTTCCAAGCACAAAGATATTTTTTATAAAACTTGATAGATTTCTTTCCCTCCATTTAGTGTCAATTCCCTTAAACTTAAAAGATCCAAAAAATGGTCATAAAGGCATCGTAAAAATAATCAATCGAGTGGTCTAATCCAAATTCAAGTCTTCTGAGGAGACACACTGGGCCTCATTCATGAAACTCTCGTAAATATACGAGTAAATTCTGAGTAATTTGCACATAAAATGGACCTTCATGAAAACTCTCCTCCAGAATCACATATGCTTCGTAAACATTCGATTTGATAGGTGTCTGTGGAATCTTCTTGACTCCCTTATCAGGTTTGGCTCCAGTATATTGCATAAATGCAAAAGAGACTAAAAGGCCATATGCCTAATGATAAATATTCAGTTAACATGTGTCCACCACACCATTTTAGCCAGATGAAAAAATGCCTGGTGCTCTTTTTTTTTCCATACAGAGATAGTATATTAAAAGCACATTTTAGTTCATATTTCATGGTTGAGTACACTTAGAAGTGCTAAAGAAGAATTTTTAGTATATTAAAGGTGCTAAAGAGAATCTTTTTGTCGACTGAGAAACCAAAGATTGTTAGTGAGTTTTTGAAATGAGCGCATGCGTGAGAACAACCCCCCTCCTTCACAGCTCATTTCGAGGGAACGCCTCCCAAAACTCGTGCACGAGTATTGGAACACGAGTGTTTACCACCGGCATTCGCTGTGTCATGTTAGTGGATTCATTAAGTCGGACTCAGCCGCAGGTAACTCATAATCTGCAGTTGTTACTCGTCTCCTGACAAAAACATTGCATGCGGCGCCTGTGGAGTGTGGAAAGTTACTGGAGCGCACAGCCGCGCATGTCTCACACAAGGAACGTCATGACAGTGATTGACAAGCCAGAGGGCCAATTGTTTACGCGATTGGCTGATGTTCTTAAGGCCCTACCTCGTGCACAGATGATGTATATTGATATTATTCCTTTCAGTGCACCTAATAAATAGTCTTTTATCAGTTAGTAAAGACAGTTTCAAGTAATATTGCAAAAATGTATAGAACAAAACATCCTCTTTAGCACCTTTAAGTACAAAATTAGTGCGCGAAAATAGAGCACTTTAAGTACATTATAGAAATATACTTTTTTTCACCTGGGAGAGTGCAAGTATATGTGTCTAACATAATTCTGTATTTTCAGAATCATAAATATTTTTATTCTGGTGTCACCGTGGCCCTGTGCAGGCAGGACAGAGTCCAAGCCTATTCAAGCCCACCCGCAAGTCTGTACCAAATTTAGCATTTTAATCATTTTGGTTAACTTGTTACCAAATGTCTCAAAAGTAATAATAATAATCTAACCCTATTCTTTATTTTAGATTGAAGTATCGCAAGTTCAATACTGTGAATCGTATCGAATCGTGCATCGTTACACCCATAGTAGTACAGTCCATAAAAATATCCAAAAGCACAATAAAGAATAATTGAGCAAAAGACGCTCTCAGCAGCCGTGAACACACAGCAGAACTGCAATTAGTTTGAAATGTTTTGACACAATTATTGTGTTTTCTTGAATGAATAATGAAGCGCCAGTGAAGAGCTGTATGAGGTCATGTGACCAAGGGAATGTGAAGTGAGCAGTGCATTATGGGAATGATGACATCACTCCAGTCATGTCCAGCCTGCTAATGCCTGCAGGACTGACTCATCTCTGCCTGACATGCAGCAGAACAAACGCTGCTCTCTCTCTCTCTCTCTCTGTGTCCAGCCGTTTTATGGAGGTCACGTTTCTATTATTGGTACAAACGGAGGAGGAGCAGATGCTGTTTCTAATGAGATGATTCTCCCAACATCAGATCTCACGGGTCTGTCTGCATGTTTGGGTTGTGTCTGTGATATCGTCTGTGTGTGTAAGAGTTAAGTCAACTCACAGGTCACACACAATCAAACACAATGACATTTTGATCTCTGCTCTTACCATTGCTGTGCTGATGACACACAGCTTTGCTTTTTACTGTAACCAGACAATCCCACAGTATCTGCACTGACTATCTGGCGAATGTCCCGGCATGAATAAAGGAACATCAACTGCAACTCAATCTAGCCACTGCAACAGTACAGTACAGTTTCACCATCCAGTTCGGTTCATTAACAATAATCCCTACCAGAACCAGCACTGCACATCATCAGGAAGATCACGCCCTTCCTAACCGAGCAGAACTTCTCATCCAGGACCTTGTCATTTCTAGACTGGACTACTGCAATCCTGTCATCCAGTTGTCTACTTCATGTTGACATGATACCAAAATTCAGCAGCCATTACCAATACCAGTGAAATGCAACAACTCTTAATACCAAATAAAAAAATGCTGTTGAACACATTTTTAATAGTTTAACTACTTTCACATGGCTGTCTCTAATGCACTTATAAGTGCTCCTGTAAAGTGTGGCTGCGAAAAATTAGACTCTGATGGGAATCTATTCAGAATAAAGAAAGTGATGTATCACAGATTTTTTTTCTCACACCACCCCATGGCACATTAACATCACGATCATCTGGAGCCTCATGGATAAAACCTGATATATCCTGATAGAGCGTGTAAGCACAAAAAAAATCCTTATTGAATCTGACAGAAACCTGTCCCTGTGCAAAGTGCACACATAAATACCAATAGCAGAAGCTTCAGCATAATCATTTTAATAATGTTTGCATGGGAAGTGGCATATGCACTTTTTGTCACCCATTTGGTGTGTATGCAGCATTTATATATGAGGTCCATGATCTGTTAATAAGAGTCATATTTTTGCTTTCAGTGCAGATGAATGATGTTTAATCTCCTGTGTCGCTTCTCTGATGCAGCTCCAGATGAACCTACAAACACACGACCTGCGAAGTCTGTCTACTAACCTGAGAGTGAAAGTTTGCCATAGTAGTCGTCTCGATGTCCTTTTTCCCCAGGATTTCCATTTTGACGGGTGAGTTGGGGAACTTACTGGAGAAGTACTCCAGGAAGTCTGGGAGGTAGGAGGCGGCCCCATGAATCACACCCATGACGTAGTTGGCGGCCCCGTCCTGGTCCTCGCAAAACGCCAAGGTCACAAACTCCTGCGCAAACCTCTGCATCTCCACAGGAGACAGGACAGAGAGCTCTTTGCTGTAGGCGTGCAGCACCAGGGCGCCTCCGTTGGGCTGGTTCTCCACATGAACCAGACAGCCGAACTCCAGCCGGTCCAGCCCGGGCAGTTTAGCGGCTTTGGCCACGCCGTCTCCGTCTGTAGCGCTCGAACTCTGTGTGCAGCTGTTCTCCTGCTTCAGGCTGCAGCTGGAGCTCACAGAGCCGCCCTGCTGGACGGGAGGCGGTGGCTTGAATTCCGTCCCAGATTTGGGGAGATCAGTACAAACTGTCTGGCTAGACTTGCTGTACATCTTGGGCTGCTTTCGCTTTTCACCTTCTTTATGTTTCTTTTTCTTTTTCTTCTTTACCTTTTTCATCAGCAAGTCCTCAGCGGAGTTTATCTTCGGCTTCTCTCTGTCACCTACAGCACAGGAGAAAGGTGATTAACTTTACAAACATCCTCAGAACAAAAGAAAAAATTATTTTGCCCCCAACAACCAACAGAGCTAATAAGCACAGGAGCAGACAGTGATGTATCAAATGACTCGTTTACAAGTCGCGGTCTGTAAATCTCCAGAGTGCTTCACTTAAAGGATTCTGTAGTGAAGGGGACACACATTAGGCAAGTTTGAGTAAATCCACAAGTTGAATACTCGTTCAGCTCCAACTAGCAAAAACATTGTTCGAAATACTCACAAATTTATTTATTTATTTTTTCACGTTTGACTCTAAAACCTACAATTTCCCATGAAACTCACTTAAAAGCATTGGGGGGCTCAGTTTACATGTGACGTCGAGATGATGATTTTTTTTTTTTGTCTGTTAAGGTACTCGACTACAAAATGACTCTAAATGCCCATTCCCAACCCAACCTGGAGAATAAACTGCTGTGACTGCGACTGTCTCGCTGATTCAGTCTGGTTTTGAACCGCTGAACACCTTGAAGACTTCCTGGAACACTTTCTTGATTCTGTTACTCCTGAACAAATATGGACTTGAGCCATTAGAACCAGAACACACAGGTCACTGCAACAGAACCAATGAATCCTGCAACAGACTGCAGCTCTAGTCTCAGACAAATGACACGTGCCGCATGAACACACCAACACACAACACGCCCTAGCACTCACACACACCGTGAACACACACCCGGAGCAGTTTTGTTGCGGTGCCTGGGGAGTGATTGGGGGTTCGGTGCCTTGCTCAAAGGCTCCTCCCTATTTTTTGAAATATTAACACAACACTTAAAGGTGCCGTAGAACGTGTTTTCAAAAGATGTAATATAAGTCTAAGGTGTCCCCTGAATGTGTCTGTGAAGTTTCAGCTCAAAATACCCCATAGATTTTTTTTTTTTATTCATTTTTTTAACTGCCTATTTTGGAGCATCATTACATATGCACCGATTCAGGCTGCGGCCCCTTTAATTCTCGTGCTCCCCGCCCCCGAGCTCTCGACTGCCTTAAACAGCATAAACAAAGTTCACACAGCTAATATAACCCTCAAAATGGATCTTTACAAAGTGTTGGTCATGCAGCATGTCTAATCGCGTAAGTATGGTGTTTATTTGGATGTTTACATTTGATTCTGAATGAGTTTGATAGTGCTGCGTGGCTAAAGCTAACATTACACACTGTTGGAGAGATTTATAAAGAATGAAGTTGTGTTTATGAATTATACAGACTGCAAGTAACGACAGTCTTGTCTTCCGTGAATACAGTAAGAAACGATGGTAACTTTAACCACATTTAGCAATTAACAAAATGCTAACGAAACATTTAGAAAGACAATTTACAAATATCACTAAAAATATCATGATATCATGGATCATGTCAGTTATTATTGCTCCATCTGCCATTTTTCGCTGTTGTTCTTGCTTGCTTACCTAGTCTGATGATTCAGCTGTGCACAGATCCAGACGTTAATACTGGCTGCCCTTGTATAATGCCTTGAACATGGGCTGGCATATGCAAATATTGGGGGCGTACATATTAATGATCCCGACTGTTACGTAACAGTAGGTGTTATGTTGAGATTCGCCTGTTCTTCGGAGGTCTTTTAAACAAATGAGATTTACATAAGAAGGAGGAAACAATGGAGTTTGAGACTCACTGTATGTCATTTCCATGTACTGAACTCTTGTTATTCAACTATGCCGAGGTAAATTCAATTTTTAATTCTAGGGCACCTTTAAAGAGTGGCTTTCATAAAACATTAATAATGAAGAACACTTTAAATAAAAAATATAATGAATATGTAATACAGTGCATATATTTATCAAACTGTTTCCTAACTGACTATTGAGTTTATGGTCAATGAATTTTATTGACATCTTTCCACGGTTGAAACACTGATTGTTTTATTACATGAGAGATATGATTCCTTTCAGTAAGTTGTTTTGTATCTTTCAACACCTTCTGATGTAAGTTCATGTTTGTTTGCTGCTGTAACTATTAGTAAAGATGAAGAGATGATCGGTTCATGATCTCACCACACATTAAAGAGATAAAGCACATTTAATATGGGAATTTCATTATAAAACTTACAGAATTTGAAAGCTGACACTGTTTCATATCAAAGCACAAATCTTATTCAGATTATTGGACGGCAGGAGCTACAAATCATGTTGAGTGAAATTTTTTTATGCGTCAACAGAAAACAGCACAGACTGAAAGATCGATTCTTGGGATTTAATTCTCAATATCGGTTCATCAAAATGAGAATCGATTAAAATCGAGGAATCAATATTTCATTTATGTCAATAAAATGGTCAATAAAACACCTTAAAACAGGGATGCAAAAACAATTTAAAAGTAACTAACACGCTACTTTATTCAAATAATGTAACATGATTATTTAGTTTAGTCATCAATTGTGTATAAACAATTGTGTAGTGCGTTAAACAATCTAGAGGGTGACTATGAGAAATTAATATGAGAAGTGTGTTTTAAGCAAGGACAGTTGAGAGTTTAACAGCTGATGTGAAAGAAAAACACAAAAAACAAGCTGCACACTGACAAACTCAAATCTATCAAACGCACAAAAGTCCGACAAACAGCAGAAACTGCAGCCAATGAACTCCTGATGCTGCTCATGTTTTGTCCATCTCCTCCATATGATCAACTATTAACCTTATATCAATGTCATGATTCCAGCAAATAAATATAAAGACACTGCTTAGATT
Organism: Megalobrama amblycephala; assembly: GCF_018812025.1. Lineage (NCBI taxonomy): Eukaryota > Metazoa > Chordata > Actinopteri > Cypriniformes > Xenocyprididae > Megalobrama > Megalobrama amblycephala. Next base: position 26,427 of record NC_063057.1, read on the forward strand.
AAGCCAGGATTAGGCCTTAGTTCAATTAGGACATTTAAGTAGCTTTTATAAAGATGCCTTAGAAAAAACATTACTAGCGGTGTGCATCTTGAGACAAAACAATGACACTGACATATTTTAAGTCTTGTTATTACAAGACGCTTTCATATAAAACATGCATTTTAGTCTGAGACTTGGTTAAGTCTGTGAAACCTGGAGTAAGTTCATATCTTCTTACTTGAGCTTTTAACAACAGCCTCTGCTGTGTGCTGTAAAGAAGGTACATAGACTATGACGGAGCAAGTTACATAAAAATAAAAAGTATTTTTCAAGTTTAGTATAAAATAGTTGTAGTTTTAATGTATTACTCTAGTAATCTTGACTGCATTTATGCCATATATATATATATATATATATATACACATACTGTACATAACATACATACATATATAAGTCTGTTTTGAAATAATATTTCTGACTGCTTAAAAAAACAATAAAATCAAGATTATGATTCTAGTATGTCACTCAAACACAGTCAATCTTACAAGTGGATCTCATATGCTAACCAATAACCAAACAATGTTATTTAGAATATCATTATTATAATGCCATTTTTGTATTTTGGCTAAAAGAGAAAAAAGGCCAGAAATATAAGACGAAAATATGCCGCCCCGCCCCTCCATGTTTAGCGATCAGGTGTCACTCTCACACAGCATGTTTTGTAACTTTGCGAGCGGCTCCGCTTCCGAAGATGCACAACTTAGAAGTGACTGCTCAATGTTCCGCTCCGTGTGTGCGCTACGCTCTCCGCTCAGTCGCTCACGGCCCTAACGCTCCACTCATGTACCGCTCACGCTCACCGGCAAAGTAAAGTCCACTCAAATAACATGCCAACATGACATTTCTCTGGACTTGTTCGTTTCCGTTTGCAATAGCCCTGCTGTACTGTGGTGTGGTAAAATGACACTCCCACTCGTTCACTGATCCACTCCCTGCTATCTGCTCACATGCTCTGATACTAATAGCTTTGAAAAATAAATTAATAAATAAATAAAAATTTGGTTTCGGCCCCAAATTTTCATCTCAGTGCATCCCTAATTATTACTGATTACAAGAACAAACCTCAGTTGTGAATATGTATCTTTACACACTGTCATAAAAACAAGCCAGTAAAGACACTGAATGTATCAAGCCTGAGGCACAGATCACACATTTCCCGCTTTATTTCGAATCAGACATGATCAAAAAATGACTCATGGTTCAGTGAGTCAGTTAAGAACTCTGAACAATTCACTGAGTCTGATGTCAAATTATTGCTAGACCTTTTAAACATATGAACATTTTTTTTTTTGACATATTTGAATGATCTGGAATATCATTTCTTAAATAAGCAATATCGTACGGGAGGTCAGTATCAGGGCCTAAAATTACAGAGATGTATAGTAACGAAGTAGAACTACTTCACTACTGTACTTAAGTACTAAAATGCGGTATCTGTACTTTACTAGAGTATTATTTTTTTCTCCTACTTCCACTTTTACTTCAGTACATATTTTCGATGAGTTAATACTTTTACTCCGATATTTTTTTATGTGCTGCATCGTTACTCGTTACAATTATAAAAATGTTACGAATCATTCCATTCCAAACCCACATTACCACTGCCAGAACGGTGGATGGCAGGTTTGATGAAGCTGGCACATCAAGCGAATCAAGCGATTAAGAAGACTGCGCGTGCTCCCGTTCTGCCTTTTGATCAGCGAAAAAGATGGACGAACCAAAAACACCACCTTCATCCCATCAGTAAGTTAAGCCCTTTTGCTAACTAGCGACATGCTGCGGTGTTCACTTAACGTTAACTAGCTGGCTATCATAAAGGCTGTCACGCACATAGACAGTAAAAGAAATGGACACAGCGACCCCATTGGAACTCAATTGAGACAAGTGAAGCCCATTTTTAGCGATTTTTAGCACTTCCGTTTCTGACGCGCAGACTCAAACTAAGCTTGATGACGTCAGCAACCTGTCTGACAGATGTAAATCTTCTAGTAGCTGTGCGTGCAAACTGCCATCGTTAATCTTGCAGAGACGGCGAGCTTGAGCGGGGAGTTCTTTGGCGTGAGTGAGCAGGAGTAAGTATTCTGATTAATTATTTTGTATAGTATTTTAAAATGTAACGCCAGTACGCCATATTAAGTTAATGCATACTATTGCCTGCGAGCTTCTCCTCCTGTCTGTACGGTAATTTCTCTACTGTGCGACAGAGAGTCGAGTGGTTATGACGCAATCGTTAGCCTATTTTTACAAAAACTGTATCTACGGGGCCATAATGTAACATAGAAGGTAATGGAGCCCTTTATACATTGTCGTGTATCTTTAGAAATAAATAATGGACAAATGGAGTCTTTAAACGCCTCAGATGTAAAGTTATTCACTGTCAAAGTGACGCCAAAATGAATGGGAGTCAATGGGGATGCTAACGCAAGTGAAGTTCTGCTACAAGATGGTGGCACCCGGCCGACTTCAACTTCCGGTCGACTTCCTTGGGCACTGGTCACGCAGCGCGTTGAATGGTATTTTTGACCCATCACTAATGTCAACTTTCTCTTATTTTATGACAGCCTACTGTTGCCAAAAATAAATCGTAGAGCATGTCTCCTTTGGTGCTGCTTAATCACACGCCCGTTTTTATAGTGTAGTAGTGTTTTATAGGTTAATGGTAGTATAGATTTACACTGACATAACTAATGCAGGAGTTTTCCTGCACTGAAAGAGAGAGAGAGAGAGGGAGAGAGAGAGAGAGAGAGAGTGCCCCGGCCGCGCGCGCGCATTCACCGTCTTAACACAACACGAACGCTGTCTTGCTCTCAAATTGCTCTCTATTTGTTTACATAGTTAATGTGCACTGTGAAGTAACATATACAAACAATGAACAGCTGTATTTTTATTAACTAAGATTAACAAAGATTAATAAATACAGTAACAAATGTATTGATCATGGTTAGTTCATGTTGGTTATTAGTCTAATACATTAACTAATGTAATGTTAACAAATCAAACCATATTATAAAGTGTTACAAACAAATCATTTACTCAGAACACCTCTTGAAATGAGAATATAAGTGTGCTTAACCCATTTTTTTAGTAAGAGTGGTTAGTAAGATTTAATCTTAATGAACTACAGTATTTTTAGGTTATTTATATGACAATGTGTAGAAAAATTACCTAAAAAAAATAATTTAGCCTAGTTTAGACTGGAGTGAGGTGAACACAGAAAAAAAGTGCAAAGCAAGTTGTTGTTAGCTAGCTGTTAATTTTATTCAATTGTATATGGTATAAAATTAGACTATTAGTGAAAATAAACTTTTTGGTAATGAAATCAAAGTGCTGACAACAAACAAAGCATCTCAACTTGTCTGCATCTCAAGTGGTACTTAATCACACTTAATCTGTTTTTGTTTACAAAAAGTTACAGCCAAAGGAATTGTGATTGTCCTTTAGATTTATCATATGAAATAATAAAAACAATATGATGTTCAAACTTTTGACTACTTTCTTTAATAACTACATAACACAATACTTGTACTTTTACTTTCAGTACTTGAGTAGTAAATTTTAAAATAAACTACTTGCAATACTTAAGTACAAAAAATTTTGAATACTTTTGTACTTCTACTTAAGTGTGGTGCTTAAAGAGCACTTCAACTTCGAAACATTCAAAGGGCGCACTATAGCAGACAGCACGCAAATTTAAAGTTGAACTCTCTTTCATGACTTCCTGTGCTTGAACAGACAAATTCACACAAAATCACTAAATTTTGTCACTGCTGTCTGCATTTTTAATGTTAACTAAACAACAAAGGGAAAAAAAATAACTCACTGCTCTTGAACTTGAAGATGCAGTGTTGTTTATTTGATTAGCTTATTATTAAAGTTCTGTACCTGAAAACTACTGTTAGACCTGCCTGAAAAGCTGTTTTTTCATTTTTATCTTTGTTTTTTGTTTTTTTGCTACAGCTTGAAATAATAATTTAATAATTTGACTAATCAATAATTTGATTTTTGTTTTTTAATTACTGACTGTTACTTGTCTTTAAAAATGTATGCTATTAAAATTATATTAGTTAAGCTAGTTTTAGCCGTGGTATTGAAATTGGAATAGAGAATTGTGAATTTTCACTTATATCTAAAATATTAGTGTCATTACTGCCTGTTTTTGTTCCATGGCTGATAAAAAATAGTTTTGGCAGGTAAATTTTAAGTCACCAGCCATTGGCAGGCGTGGCAAAAAGTTAGTTTTAGGCCCTGCATTGTATGACGGCGTCACATCGCTAATCTAAAACGGTCGATCTCGTTTAAGCCGAGGCTCCAGGTCACAGGACTGGCTCCACGATTTTAGCCAAAAAAATACATTTCCATCTCGTTTGAAAACTTCAGATCATTCAGGCATAAAACAACAAAGAAAGCACAACCTGCTGCCAACACAAAGCGCTCACACTTGGTTCTTGTATCTCATTTTGGGATCAAACTAAACAGACTCTTTTTAGTTGTGATTGTGTCTCAGTCGAAATTATATTCACTCTGTTGTTTTTAGGAACCCCAATTTTTTGAATATTATATGATAATAATAACGTTAGGAAGTTATGTGAATGTGAAAAAGTGAACCTGGTGCATGTTACTAGCGTCTCACAGGACCTGTAGCCCAGGTCAAAGGTCAAATGTCACTAACACAGGTGACAGAGTTGTGAATTACAAATGAAAAACCGCTTACCTTTCTGCAGGATCTTCACCTCTCCGTTCTCTCTCTTCATCTCCGTCATCAGCTTATGTTTTCTTTTCTCCTTCATCTCTTTCTCCTGCTCTTTTTCTCTGTCCTTCTCTCTCTCTCTCTTTTTCTCACGGTCTCGGTCTCTCTGTTTCTCTTTGTCTTTGATGGTGTGTTCTGTAGGAGAAAGAAACACATCAGACGGTTAAAAGAGGCCCAAACATTCACCCATGTCACGTGTGAACGCTCAGACACAAGGGTGAAAGTTCATGAACGTTACCAGCTCAGATCTTGAACTAGTAATCTACAGCACCCAAACACACATTTCCCTACTCTATTTTCATATACCTGGATAAGATGTCATAAAATTAACAGTCCTAAAAGACGCTTAATTTTCTTTTATGCACAAGATCGTTTCTTATTTTTGCCTTTTGATTTTTCTGGTCAGTTAAAACCAGAACACAATCTTGAGGATAAATTCCAGAATAAAATAACGTTACCATTCAGACAAACTGCACAAACTGTGAAAGAAAGCAAGCATGACTCTAAAACTATTTTTGTCAATACAGTGGAAGAAAATGGTGTCCAAAACATTGTCCCCCGGTTTCACAGACAAGGCTTAAATCTAGTCACAGACTAAAATGTATGTTTGACCTGTTTTTACTCAAAACAACTTGCACTGAGATATCATAAAATGTGTCAGTTACATTGTTTTGTCTCAAGATGCACATCAGTTATGTTTTTTTTTTTTTTTTTTTTTTTTTTAAGGCACATAAATAAATGCTATTTAAATGTCCTAATTGAACCAAGGTCTAATCCTGGCTCAATCTAAGCCCAGTCTTGTGAAACCGGGCCTGTATCTCTTTGACTAATCATATGGACAAAATTTTATTCAAAATATCTTCTTTAGTGTTCCACTTATGAATAAAGTCATACAGGTTTGGAGTGACATAAGAGCGAGTAAATGATGACAGAATGATCATTTTTATGTCAGCTGTTCGTAAATGATCTCGGAGCATGTGTTTCTGAGATCAGGTCTGTCCACTGAAGAAATGCTGCTGCTTCTGAGAAGATCTACAGTCCATTTACTGCCTTTGTTAGGAGCATAACTGAACTTTAATGAGTTAGCGAGTAACTGGTTAGCAACTCTAGTCCAGGACAGACAAACAGCAGCGTGTCTTAAAGACTGAATGTGGCTGTTTGGGGATTTTTAGTGCTGAAAGATTCATCACACAGATTGGTTAGTGCTTTATTAGTGTGTTGTTCATGTATGTAACAGGCCTGATATAAAAGACACACACCAGCAACATTCGCAGTTTTCAGTATGACATGCATGTGAGAGTGAAGTGTAACACGGATAAAATCATATTTATTATTACAAGTAACAGAACATTGCTGTCACAAACACAGTTTCAATGCAACTTCATCTGAATTCATGTTTCTGCTGTAAATAAACACATCGGTAACAACATGTCCGAGGTGCCAGTAACATTTCAGCAACAATACAGCCGATATTATAATTATGATAATCGATAATGTTCACGTTTTGGTGTCTGAATAGATATTTCAGGAATGACAGCAGTTTACTGTGTTTATTACTACAGGTAATTATTCTACCGTTCTACAGATGGAGATGATATTTGAATATAAACATGTGTTTATGGGTTATGTTTGGTGTCAGAGTGATTCTCTCCGCAATAACAGCACATATTATTACGCTATTACGGTTTAATGCTCGTTCTGCGGCGGGTCACATTGCAGCTGCACGCGCTCCGTCACCGTTCGAGTCGCGCGCCGATGCTAAGCTAACTAGCGCGCGCTGTCGGATGTTTTCGACACACAAATAAACACACACGCGCCCACCGAGGCACAATAAACACATCATAAACAAACACACATACACACGCTCGCACAGATCACATCTAGCGAACCATCGGCCCGTAATCACAAACAGCGCCCGAGCAGCAAAGCGACTGTCGATACCTTTCTGCGACAACTTCAGCTCTCCGTTTTCCTTCTTCACACTGAGGTGATTTTCAGCCGCCAGTTTGTGTTTCTTCCTCTCTTTTTCTCTCTCTTTGCCTTTCTCTTTCTCCCTCTCTCTATCTTTCTCTCGGTCTCTGTCTTTCTCTGTTTTGGTTTTCTTGTTTTTCGGTTTGCTGCTGTAATTCTGCTGCTCCGCGCCTCCGTTCATCTTCTTGGCTTTAAAAATTTTCTCCTCCTGTCGGATTTTCTTGGCCGGTGGAGGATGATGATGGTGCTCCCGGTTCTGGGACGCTGGTTTCGGTTCGGTGGGTTTGTTGAGCTGAATGAACTCCGCCATCTTTTCTCTATTTACTCTCTCTCGAGCTGCTGCTGTTTGTGTAAGAGGCACGGGAGAGGCGTGGCCTGGCGATGATTGACAGGAAGAACGTACTTGTGTCGGGCGTGGCCTGGCGATGATTGACAGAAAAAGCAGCTTTTTTTTAAGCGGGCGTGGCCAGACGCAGATTGACAGCAAGAGCAGGTCGGAGGCGGGCGGACAGGAGAGGTGACGTCAGCAGCTTAGTTACTGTGTTCATTTGATTAAGATCCTTGAGCCCATTTACTATTATATTTTAAACTAACATTCAAACACTTCCATGATGAAAACGGTTTCAAACTTATAGACATCTGTGGTTTCAAATACCATTTACAAATTTATTCTAAAATGCACACATGCTGTTTTCGATGAACAAGTGTAGAATTTAGTCTGAACGAGGGCTGCATGTATCCCTGAAAGAATGACACTGACTGCAGCTTCCGCTTTTGCACAGATTGTTGTTCGTGACACTTAATGAGCTGGAAAAAGCTCCAGTGGTAATGAAACTTATCTTAAAATTCAGCACAGCTTGTATAGTAGCTTGTATAAACCTTAATTAAACAAATGAAAAGGATCCGACGTCTGTGAACGCCATCTACTGCCGAGATGGAGGTAATTAAATTGGCACGATCCTCACAGTGCATTATGGGTATTCTTGAGCTGATAGCGGTACGTTCCAAGTGAGATATATCGAGGGAAAACAATCATGGCCGCCATATTGAAGGGTCCTTCCAAACCGAAGTGCTCAAAACTGGCCACTTCAAAGGGCCCTTCGGAATGAAGGATTTTGAAGGGTACAACTGATTGACCCCCATGATCCTTTGCACAGAGAAGTTCTTTGACGTCACAGAATGGGTACCGGAGGCTCGGAGTTCGATTTTACCTATAAATGTATGTATAGTACTTTTCTATACTACTGTTATATTTATACGAGTTAGATTTGGTACATTATCATGGTCAAAATAACATTATACTTAAAAATACTTTACAGCTCCCTTTATCAGTCCATTCAAATGTTTCAAATACATAGACACAATATACAATATGGTGGATAAACCAAAAATAAATAAATAAATAAACTAACATTAATCAAAGGGCGCAGCTTGCACAATCCTCCTTGATTGTTGAGATGACGGAGAAGTGCGTTCCAGAAATAGAGTTTTTTTGACCCCTACACCCTTCATCCCTTCGAAGCTCTCACTCCGGAGGGTTAGACGCTTTGAAGGGATTAGGGCATAGGGATGAGCCCTTCCGAATGGAACGCAGGGCTGGGCTGCACGATATTGGAAAAAAAGTGACTTGCGATTTTGCAATTAAAAAAAAAAAAAAAAAAAAAAAAAAATGTGGAAAATATGGAGAAAAAAAAAAAATTACACCCCTGCTGAATAAACATGAAACGCACATCATTGTTATCGTCAGTGAGTTTGACCAGCGGTACAGTCGTCATCCGAGCTCATGTAGCCGCTCTGGAGAAACTGCATCGGCAGTTCTTGGATAAATTTGGATTTACAGATAAATAAAGCAAAAGCATACTATATCGATTTTGTTCAACAGAAAAAATAATTTCATGTCCATCGATTTGTAATTGCGTACACAAAAGGTTTTTGGGTGGATATGGAAAACTATTAGAAGATTAATAATTCTATTGTAGTCTATGTATTATTTCAGTAATAACTTTATTTTTCTCACGACAGTCATTTTATTTTGGGAAAATTTAACATACACAAAAAGAAATAGGCAGGGTTAAGCCAAAGTTCATTAATTTCATCCAGGAGTACAGCATCTGTTCGAGAACATGGTCAATAAGAATAGGAAGAAAAAAAAAAAGGAAAAAAAAACTGAGGACTGCTATTATTATTCATGAATTTAGAGTTTGATTAACGAATGCATGTTCTATACACTGTTTTATAAATATATTTTTATATACAGTTTCTTCTAATAAAAAGAAAGAAACTGTGGCAGTAGAATTGACTGAAAAAAAAATCTGTAACCGTCGACAGAACAAAATCTGTAACATTCACACAGAACAAAATCTGTAACATTCACACAGAACAAAATCTGTTACATTCACACAGAACAAAATCTGTAACATTCACACAGAAAATCTGTTACATTCACACAGAACAAAATCTGTAACATTCACACAGAACAAAATGTTACATTCACACAGAACAAAATCTGTAACATTCACACAGAACAAAATGTTACATTCACACAGAACAAAATCTGTTACATTCTCACAGAAAATCTGTTACGTTCACACATAACATCTGTTACATTCACACAGAAAATCTGTTACATTCACACATAACATCTGTTACATTCACCCAGAACAAAATCTGTAACATTCACCCAAAAAATCTGTTACATTCACACAGAGCAAAATCTGTAACATTCACACAGAACAAAATCTGTAACATTCACCCAAAAAATCTGTAACATTCACACAGAACAAAATCTGTAACATTCACACAGAAAATCTGTAACATTCACACAGAACAAAATCTGTAACATTCACACAGAAAATCTGTAACATTCACACAGAGCAAAATCTGTAACATTCACACAGAACAAAATCTGTAACATTCACCCAAAAAATCTGTAACATTCACACAGAACAAAATCTGTAACATTCACACAGAAAATCTGTAACATTCACACAGAACAAAATCTGTAACATTCACACAGAACAAAATCTGTAACATTCACACAGAACAAAATCTGTAACATTCACACAGAACAAAATCTGTAACATTCACACAGAACAAAATCTGTAACATTCACACAGAGCAAAATCTGTAACATTCACACAGAACAAAATCTGTAACATTCACCCAAAAAATCTGTAACATTCACACAGAACAAAATCTGTAACATTCACACAGAGCAAAATCTGTAACATTCACACAGAACAAAATCTGTAACATTCACCCAAAAAATCTGTAACATTCACACAGAACAAAATCTGTAACATTCACACAGAAAATCTGTAACATTCACACAGAACAAAATCTGTAACATTCACCCAAAAAATCTGTAACATTCACACAGAACAAAATCTGTAACATTCACACAGAAAATCTGTAACATTCACACAGAACAAAATCTGTAACATTCACACAGAACAAAATCTGTAACATTCACACAGAACAAAATCTGTAACATTCACACAGAACAAAATCTGTAACATTCACACAGAAAATCTGTAACATTCACACAGAAAATCTGTAACATTCACACAGAACAAAATCTGTAACATTCACACAGAAAATCTGTAACATTCACACAGAAAATCTGTAACAATCACACAGAACAAAATCTGTAACATTCACACAGAACAAAATCTGTAACATTCACACAGAACAAAATCTGTAACATTCACCCAGAACAAAATCTGTAACATTCACCCAAAAAATCTGTAACATTCACACAGAACAAAATCTGTAACATTCACACAGAAAATCTGTAACATTCACACAGAACAAAATCTGTAACATTCACCCAAAAAATCTGTAACATTCACACAGAACAAAATCTGTAACATTCACACAGAAAATCTGTAACATTCACACAGAACAAAATCTGTAACATTCACACAGAACAAAATCTGTAACATTCACACAGAACAAAATCTGTAACATTCACACAGAACAAAATCTGTAACATTCACACAGAAAATCTGTAACATTCACACAGAAAATCTGTAACATTCACACAGAACAAAATCTGTAACATTCACACAGAAAATCTGTAACATTCACACAGAAAATCTGTAACAATCACACAGAACAAAATCTGTAACATTCACACAGAACAAAATCTGTAACATTCACACAGAACAAAATCTGTAACATTCACACAGAAAATCTGTAACAATCACACAGAACAAAATCTGTAACATTCACACAGAACAAAATCTGTAACAATCACACAGAACAAAATCTGTAACAATCACACAGAACAAAATCTGTAACATTCACACAGAACAA
>NC_063057.1:40000-62500 GCF_018812025.1 Megalobrama amblycephala
AGTTCTCCGGCCGTTCACAGTCAGCGACTAAAACTACTGCAGAAGATGCACTGAGTTACAAATGGATCCTGGTCCAGTCGACGGGAGGAATAAGGCAGGTTTCTGGTCCCAGCGAGACGTTTAGCACCAGCACAGTGAATCAGTGAATCCATGGCAGTGGCAGCAATAGCTGCACAGGTGCATCATGGGAGATTATCTTGGTAGCTTTCAGATTGTGTAAGTCAGAGATGAGGGCGCAGAGTCTTTGACGTCCATCTATGGTGGCACTTATAGAGAATAAAGAGGAGCGTGTGACGGGTTTGAGCGTGTGCGAGGAGAGTCACGTCCACTCCGACGGAGGCTCCCGCGGGCCTTTGGGATGAGAGCAGCGGCTGCCGAATCCTGACGGGCACAAAGACGGTTCAGAGAACTGGCAAATCGCACACGAAAAGCCTTCATCTGCTCCATCACTCACCGATCTCAGCCTCAGTCCTCTTCTCCTTCGGGACGCTCGGGGGCGAATCTGGGCCCTTTCCGTTCTTCTGCTCAGCATCTAAAAAAAGAAAATCAGAACTGGCGTCATGCGCACGAACACACAGCCAAACAAACGCACATCTTCACCATCAGCCATTTGTTTCATTATGGGAGAAATCACATCAAACTGCATTTAGCTGATGTTTGAGCTGGAGATACGGATCCGTTATCATGTTAATGCTACACGCGTGTGACCGTAACTGGTTGAGAGCGTAGTTGTAGTTAACGCATCATCATGCCGGAGAGACTGGCGGGCGAAGGCGAGACTCTACGAGCAGTCATTCATTCATTCATTCATTCATTCTTTCTTTCTTTCTTTCTTTCTGTACAGTTATGGTTACACATGGTTTTTTTCCTCCTCCATGCGCTCATATTTTGAGTGTGATTCATTGGCCAAAACTGAGAAAACACATAATATTGATCATGGTAATATTGTGCAGCTGTAGTGTGACATACCGGTCTTTGGAGGACTAGCAGGAGTTTGTGTGTTTCCGGATCCCTGTGAAGGAAAGAGCAGACGGTTAAAGCTCTCGTTCTCTGGCGGTTACAACAGAAAGACGGACGCTGCGTCTCACCTGACGCTCTTCTGAAGCGGCTTCGGCCGGCGGCAGCTTCACATCTGTGGGGTCTGAAGAAACACCACGGAAAAGTTAAAGGAAGTTCGGACAGACGGCATTGTAACGATGATCTCTGATGACACGTTATTCCTCATTAACAATGAAACAGACGAGTGAGTGTGTGTGAAGCTGCTGGTGAACCTTTAATGACCCATCAGTGATCAACTTGCCTTAAACTCAACAAATCAACACACACACACACACACACACACACACACACAAGCTGCTGAGATTCACCCATAAACACAGACACACTAAAACAACTGGGAACACTGGGAAACATGCAAATTTTTCCATAAAAACAGCTGTTGTCTTTTATATTCTATAACAATCACGTCAGTCGCTGCGGGCCGTAATGGAGGGCCGAGATTCACTGTGTGTGTGTGTGTGTGTGTGTGTGTGTGTGTGTGTGTGTGTGTGTGTGTGTGTGTGTCTGTCTCATTACACTGATGTTCACCACTGGACAAAACTAACACGCAATGAACTGAAAGTAAATCTTCATTGTCTGAATTCTGTGAGCAGCGTCACACTGCACAGTGGAACAAGATCCCTTTTCACTACCGAAGCAGGAAGTGACGCGTCTGTCTCAGAGCCTCTGCTGCCCTCGTGTGGCTGGAGAGAGAGACGCACCTGTGGCCATTAGGAAGGACTCTGCGGTTCTCTCAGGAAGAGGAGGAGGTGAATCGCCACTGCCGTCACAGTCTGAGGCAAAAAGAGCACCGTTACCAACCACAGCGCACACACACACACACACACACACACACACAGAGCACTCTCTCTCTCACACACACACACACACACACACACACACAGAGCACTCTCTCTCTCACACACACACACACACACACACACACGTTCAGACCATGCCGAGCGTTTACCCAGCTGACCGCAGCATCAACCCCGACACAATCCCAGATCAACCCACGTGAGCCAAATACACACTACCATCATGCCTTCAGCCCCACAACCCTATTGAGTGCCCTACACAGGCAGCATCAGCATAGTTCAGAGGCAGAAAAAAGCTGCATTTGATCAGGTGACCTAAAGACCCCAGGATCATCTCTGCGCACACACAAACACACACGTCCACTTCCTAAAGACCATCAAACTCGCTCTCATTCCGTCTGTGAACTCAGACTCAAAGTGACACACTGCAGCCACAGTGAAGCTTCTACAATCGTCACGTCTGTGCAACTAAAACACCGACCTGATCAAATGAGAGTCACGTGACTGGAAGGAAGTGAGAACTAGGAAAGGAAGCAGACGGATGAGCGGAATGTGCGAGGAAACTTAGGAACATACCGGAGGAGGTGTGTGTCGGGAGACTCTGCCCAGCGATGGACATCGGCGTGACTCTGCGCGGGACGCGGTCGCTCTGCTGCGCTGCCGTAACCGTGCTGGTTGCCGTGGAGATCCCAGACCGACTGTCGTCAGGGAAGTCCGAATGCAGCGGGTTGGTGAAGCTCAGCGCAGCTCTGGGCGGCGCGGCGGGACTGGGCGATCGCTCCGGCGGAGAGGCTGCTCTGTCGGGACTGGACACGGACCAGGCGGCGTGACCCTTCTCGGCCTTCAGCGGCAGGTGGTTGGGGCGCGGCGGGTCGTCGGACTCCTCGGACATGGAGCTGCTGCTGGTGTTGGAGCGCTTGAAGGCGTGCGATCGCTGCAGGACGCTGTTCCCCTCGAAGCTGCGCGGCCCTTCCTGCAGGGGAACCTTCTTGATCTCGATGCTCAGCTTGCGCTCCAGACGCCGGTCCTCAGCGGGCGGCGCCGGGACGTCCTGCGCAGGCTTGTTGTTGTAGTTCTCGTTGAGGTCGGGGTTCTGATCCGACTCTAGCACGTGCAGGATGGGTTTGGGATGGTATCGGTCGTTGTCCTGCCGCACGTTTGTGACCGTAGGGAAGGCCGAGGGCGGAGACGGCGTGAGGATGGGCGGGACGGGGTGCGGCTCTGGCGGCTGTAGAATCTCCTCCTTCACGTCGCCCTCCACCTGATTACTGAGAGAAGAAAGAAAACATAAACACCGAACATTCGTGCAGGTCACGAGATCACATCAAATACATGTTCTCAAAATAATTTAAATTAATCAACAAAAACAAACACATTCTGTGAAATGAGGATCTTCAGTTTCAGATGCTGTTCCTTCATCACTGCACTCTGAGTTCAAGGGTCAATTCTGGAGGCCTCTTACCTGCGGATACGGGGCGGTTTGGGAGGCGGCGTGTCCCATCGTTCCTCGTCTGAATTCTGACCGAGTTTTTCTGGGCTGCCCTCTTCCTGTGGTGAGAGAGAGTCAAGTCACCTTTATTTATATAGTGTTTTTTACAATGCAGATTGTGTCTCAGCAGCTTCACAGCGATAACTGGATGTTTTGGCTGTACAGCAGATCTAGAAGAAAATGGTGCCATTGTCCATCTTAAGTTCAGTGTTGATTCATTCCGTTGTCAAAATCAATAGTTATTAATTTAGTTCATTTATCTATACAGCAGCTCTGGAGAAAACGGTGATGTCATCGTCCAGCTCAGTTCAGTGGTGTCAATGCAGGCAGATCAGTAATATTGTTGAATATTAAGTGTTAATATTAAGCCAGAGGAACCCACACGCCATCAGGTGACAAAAAAAACCCTTGGGAGAAACCAGGCTCAGTCGGGGGGGCAGTTCTCCTCTGGCCAACAGCGAACAGTGCACCCTAACTCTGTGTGTGTGTGTGTGTGTGTGTGTGTGTGTGTGTGTGTGCAGCCACACTCCATTGTGTCTGTACATCAGGCTTTTCAAACAGGAAGTAAAGCTTCATTGTTTCTATTGTTCATTGTTTAATTTCTCTCAACCAACATTCCTGTCTTTCTAGAGCAGATTGTGTGTGTGTGTGTGTGTGTGTGTGTGTGTGTGTCTCACCATCCCATCTGTGAGCTCAGAGTTAGTCGGACTCTCCAGAAGCATCAGCTGTTTCTCAAAGAGCTGTGCAATGGCTCGATGAACCAGCTCGTACTGCTCCTGTCACACAGAGAGAAACAGGAGGTCAGAGGTCAGCAGCTCCAGATAAAGTGAGCGTTTCTTTACAAAAACAACTATAAACTAGTTTTTATAAGTTGGTCATTTGTAAACTTGATAGTCTTGAAAGTCTTGCTGCACATGAATGAGGTAAGCTTTGTGTTTTACATCATCTGCCGCGTGCACTTGTTTACAAGACGACAAACTCAGAGAAAAAAAAAAAAAAAAAAAAAAGAGCGCAAACTCGGGTTAGATTTTGATACCCGTCTGTGTAACTACAAGAATGTTTATATAGGCCATCATATTTTTTGGCTAGTTTACTTTAGTTTTTTTAAAATACACCATACTTTCACCCAAAATGGATAATTAAAAACAAGTTTAAATGGGTAAATCTTCTATAAATATTGTTTATTCTTCATTTTCTTTTCTGATTTACTCCAATTCTTGTTAAAACTCTGTGCATTTTGAGCACTTTTTGTGTGAAATCATATTTATTTTGCCCATCAAAAGTGTGCTTTCACTTTAATTGAGCGCCAGCAGCGCAGCAAAAATAGAAACCGCCGCTTCACTGCTGCTCACGTGACACTCCTCCTGGTGTGAATGCACCCACTGGTTAACATGTACGTGAAAAAAATATGCGTTGCTCACGAGCAGATCATGCTTTCGGTGTGAAACCGGCGTTAAAGTTCATGACTACCAACTGCAAAGTTTTTTGTTTAATTCACGTTCGAGCTGTGAACTCAAAGTCTTTGATACGCTAAACCTGTCAGTGGTACAGTGTGTGTGACGTGTGTGTAAGCATGTGACGTGTGTGTAGTTTCGTTTACTTTGGTCTGAACTGCAGAATGGCGCTGCGTCCTCATCTCCTGAATCAGATGGAAAACGTTAAAATCTTCAGGAATTCTCTGCAAAAAAACACAGTGATGTCATCAATTCAACGGCGAGACTCAAGTGTGTGTGTGTGTGTGTGTGTGTGTGTGTGTGTGTGTGTGTGTGTGTGTGTGTGTGTGTGTTACCCCAGCTTTCAGCAGGTTCCAGGTGTAGTCGATGGCACAGATGGCTCCTGTTCGCCCACAGCCGGCACTGTCAACAAATGAACAACACATACATGCAGTCAGAACACACCGATCACACACTGATCACACACACACACACACACACACCCAAACAGTCATTTCATATGAAACTATTAAACATGTTAAACAGCACAGATCAGAAGGCCATCGCTGGTTCCTCTCGCCCATCCGCATCTGATCATCATCATCATCATCATCACTAACAGTTTCTTCCCATCAGCTCTTGAACTCTGATCTACATTCGGAGCCCATAAAAGCCTGACTTAAATACAGTGAAATCACAATGGACAGTTCTTGTTTTTATGGAATATTGCAGTTTATTATAAATAATTTATCGCTGCACATCATTACTGTGTTAAATTCACGTTCTGGTAATCTTGAATCAGAATATCTTCTCCTTCCTCTTGCAGCATCTCTTCTCTTCTCTGATGACGAGGGCGGGGCAACCTGTCACTCACATGAGATCCACCAATAGCAAACCACAACCATCCAATCAATTCCCCAGAGACAAAATCAAGCCCCGCCCTACATTTGTTCTTGTTCCAGAAGCGTTTCACTCAGATATACGACACAATAGAGAAGAAAAGACCAGCACAGCTGAAGAAACAGCTTTCATGAAGACTTTAACCCTAACCTCAGCCTGTCGTTCATCTGTGATTATAGGCCATCAGAATGAAGCCAGAGAAAGTCAACGCTACCGTTCTTCACGTGAGCATGTGTGTGTTCATATAAGATCATATAAAGGCGGATTTATACTTCTGCGTCGGACCTACGCCGGAGCCTCTGTGCCGTAGGATAGGCGTCTGTTTTCATTTATACTTCTACGTCATTGTCCGCGTCTACGTGCATACAGACCACTAGGAGGCAGTGTCCGCGGTCATGTGGTGTATCAAGGCAAAAGCTGAAGAAGAAGCAGCTTGTCATGTACGTTGTCAGAGAAGCTTACAAATAGAAATGGCAGAGAAGCGGCAAATAGGTAACGACTTTTGTTGCAGTATGACTGCATGTGTCCTCTGAAACAGAGCGTTTTCATTCCTATGGAAGTTGTAAACGCTCGATCTTCTCCTATTGCGCTGCGGCAGTTTTTTGACCTGAGGGAGGGGTTCTAGCAGACCAATCACAGCGCTTGCGGTCCGTGTAGAATTGAAGCGTCGTTACATTTTGGAAGAGGTGCACGTCAGGTTACGTCGTAGGCTACGCGTGGTACAAACAGCCTATGCCGTAGCTACGGCATACACTCGACGCAGAAGTATAAATCAGCCTGAAGAGGTCATGATGCCGCTCTTTCTAAACACAAGATCATCAGACACAAGCGGATCTGATACCTGCAATGGACGCAGATGGGAACGTCGTCATGCTCCTGATATTCCCTCATCAGAGCAATCATGTCCAATATGGAATCGAAAGATGACGGGACGTCGTGATCAGGCCAGTTCACATAATGGAACTGCGTCACTCGACGGGTTTCCTGACAGACAGAGAGAGAAACACAGACTGACGGTTAAAAAAAACTGAACCGCCACAACAGACAGACTGAGACGGACTGAGACAGACTCACATGATCAAACTCCACTGTAAGTGTCCGGATGAAATAATCCGTCCTTGGCTGCTCAGACTCCTGAAAAACAAACGTTTGACTTTACGGATTCCTGACGGCTCGTCTCCGGCTGAATGTGATTTTGTTTTTGGAAGGTTGTTAACGTGACATTTTAAATGAAGCCCATATCAGACACTGATTACGTCTGAATTACATTCTCAGATCTACATGAACCTGTTGGTGATGCGGTTTGATGTCAAGAGCACAAAACTACTCGCACATAAAAATCTGAAGAATCTTTAAAGCAGATAACAGGAGCTAAATTTGTTAACAAAAATTATATATATATATATATATATATATATATATATATATATATATATATATATATATATATATATATATATATCGCAGTATCACAGTCACATCTGACTGCTGCTCACAGTGAAGAACATTGAGGGGAAATCAGATACATGCTCAGTTTATTCCCACATGTGAAAGTTCCTCAGATCAGATTTGGGAATGTGATGCGGACTCACACACAAGATCCTGAAGGGCCCGAACGTCACAGGCTCGTCTCCAAACATGGGGAAATAACGCTCACACTTCTTCTGCAGAGGAAAGAGAGTGAAGAACATGTTTGTGTCTGTGAACCAAAGCGTTCATGACTGAAAGAGAGAATCCACACGGAATTCATTCTTACCCTTCCCATCTCAAACTCTCGACACGCCATCACGATGACCTGCAGAACAGGAAGTCACGCGTCACTTATGAGAACACACACACACACAGACAGGTTTGTTTTGCTTAGTGAGGACTCTCCGTAGACGTAATGGTTTTTATACTGTACAAACTGTACATTCATTTTCTCCCCCTACACTAACCCTAACCATCACAGAACACCGTCTGCATTTTTACATTTTTAATAAAACTAATTGTTTAGTGTGTTTTTAAAGCTAAAATATGAGAACTCATGAAATGTCCTCATATTTCATGTTTACGTTGTAATACCAGTGTAATACCCCTCATTATACACATTAGTGTCCTCATAAATCGAAAAACACGTGCACACATACTTTCACTCACACACTCACACTCACACACACACAAACACACACTCACTCACACACACACACACACACACAGTAGAATCACTCACCGCAACCTTGTATTCCCAGATCATCCTCCAGAAATCCAGCACGGTGTTGGGCAGCGGCCCCTGAGTAGCGATGTAAGCCTCCGGCCCGTCTATTCCCTACACACACACACACACACACACACACAGATCTGACCAATCACATGATCACAGCAATCTACGGTCTCTACAGCTTCATCGGACTGAGACTCTAGTTGATGCTTATGTGTGTCACATCAGGAAAAGAAAGAAAAACAGCTTCTGAGTGGAGTGTAACTTCGATTGCGCTGATATACGTGTTTGCATTCACACACACATGCTGAAGGGCGTCTAGAGAGACAGGAAAGGCCGCAGAGCAGCACAGGACGTCTTCAGTACCTTGATGAAGTTTGCATTGATGTAATCTGTGTCCTGGTTGGATGTTTTTAACGTCACCTTCACACGGCTGTGGTCGACTGACGTGCGAGAGAAAGACATCATCGTGTCAGCAGATACACACACACACACCAGATCAGATTCATTTGACAACACCACAACCCTTCCTCACACCACCATCATCATCATCATCCCTGTTAACATCATGAACAAACAGTCATGTGATCTCATAACTGACACACGTAAGCGTTAGGTTAGCGCTGGATCATGTCCGTTTACTCACACGGCAGAATGTCTTTGTATCGGTTTTTCTTCACATTGTCCTCCTGCTCTCCTACATTAGTGGGGTAGATCTTCTCTGTTCTGTATTTGGTTGATAATCGGCGTAATCTCTGTAAAAGACACACGGAACAGCTTTGTGTTTAGGATTGTGTTTAGCCACAGACATTCACAGCAGAGAGAAAACAAACACATCATCAATAAATGAGTTAACAGACAAAGCCATTCAGACATCACTGCAGGAGGAACGTGTGCGAACACAACATAGAAGATGGAGTTAGTGTGGTAATTCTGACCTCAGTGTGTGTGCGTGTGTGTGTGTGTGTGTGTGTGTGTGTATGTATGTATGTATGTATGTGTCCATCCAAGTGCAAGTAGATGAGAAAGAGGAATCCATTTCAGAGTTTCCGTCCTACAGAATTAAATTCTAGTGCTGGAAAGGTTTAAAATATTTCAATGTGTAAACTAGCAAGACAAAACACGTGCAAATTTCAGTCTATGGCAGTAAAACCTGAAATTAATCCGTGAAATCACATGCCTGCCGAACCGTGTGTCCTGGTCCGTACGGATCATGGGTCTACAACGATCCGTTTAACCCCTAGTGTAAATGTAAAAGTAAGTGTGTTGGTTCATGTTTGTGTGAATGTCTGGAGCACATCAGGGCTGCTACTGTACATCCAGACAACTTCCAGACAACTTTCACTAGGGCTGGGACAATTAATCGTTGAAATGTGAATCAAGAAATGATTATGGATCGATTCTGAGATGTCACTGCACACTTTAGAAACAGCCGTACTCTGCTTGCTTCCAGTTCCTCACACACACACACACACACACACTCCACTTGAACCTTCTATGAAATAATAATTCATAAAGTTCAAAAAGGTTGAAGCGAATTACAAGGATGTTTGCAGTGGACTGTTTAAATTAATCTAAATTCTGAGGTGCAAGTGCATAGCCGAACGCACAAGCGCTCTTCTTTGTGAGCATAGAACTAGCCTAGAGCACCATCTGCTGTTAAAAACTAAGCTCAGAATTAGACTTGTGCCGATATTCGGTAATGCGATAAATAGCGATAATGAATATGCACGATATTGTAATCGTGGGCACTTCAGAATACCGTAAATAATAATTTATTACCAATTATTATTTTTTTATAAGGCAATTAAGAATACTTTACCCATCAATCGTATAAAATGCACAACACCGCTGTATTCTGCGTCAAAAGGACACGCGCTCAGATGTAAACAATCCCAACGTGCATGTGGCACATGGCGGAACGAGTGAAGGAGACGAGCTTAATGAAAGTGCGCGTTCACTCTCTGACAGCAGAGGGCGCTGATGGAACAGCAGAAATGCAGCGGTTACCACGGAAACCGTGCAAACAAAGTAAGTGCGCTAGTGAAGTTTTTAAAATGCTTCAAACAGCCATTCATTTTTTTGTAATCTCAGTGTTGTTCATCACAGCACCAAATACTGAATACCTAAAAAAGACTTAAAAGGATATTTATTTTCAAACCTAAACATTTTTATATTTTAGTCTGGACCACAACATGCCCTAATGATTAGAAATGTTCTGATTATTTGTTATTGTTCAGTAAAACTTTGAAAACATACAGCTTCATTAGTTAACATGTTAATTCATTATCACTAAACTGACAATAAAAGTACTTATAAAGTATTCATTATTATTAATTAATGTTAATTTCTTAGTTACTGTTTAATAACATTACTAAATTCAAAATAACTTATTCAATGGACCTGAGATAAAACTAACAACATTAACAAAAAATAACACTTTCTGTAACAAATGTAGCTATTGCTCAATCTTAGTTAATGCATTAAATAGAGTAAAGTGTTATCTGTTGTTCTTTATAATAAAATCAGTCAGTTGTTTTTGTTTTCTTTCAAAAAGAGTTCTTAAACCTGTTAAACTATGACAAAAATTGTTTTTTTAATATCATGATAATACCGTATACTGTGATAAAAGCTTCATCAATTAATCGCAACATGAAAATTTGATACCGTCACATGCCTACTCTCAGAATCAATCCATGAATCGAGATTAATCGATTTATTGTCCCAGCCCTGACATCCACACAACACCCACACAACATCCACACAACATCCACTCATACCTAGTAGATTCCTTTCTGTCAATAAACTACTTGTGCTCATGTTAGCAACACGCATGTTCAAGCATCATGTCTGTGTTTCTCCTCCACCAAGTGGCTCATCAAACACAGGAAGCTCTCTCTCTCTCTGTGTGTGTGTGTGTGTGTGTGTGTGTGTGTGTGTGTGTGTGTGTGTGTGTGTGTGTGTGTGTGTGTGTGTGTGTGTGTGGGCCGTCATACTTCCTTTCCTGCCAGTGTTGGGGAGGAACAATGGCCGACGTGACACAGTTCTGCTGCGTTGTCTTCTCATTGGTCAATTTCCTGGCCCACCCGTCAGAGCCAACGCCCACATAGCAGACTGGCACGTCACACCACACACACACACACACACACATTTATCTGTCTCAGACTTCCATTGATGTAATATGTCTGTAACCACTACAGACGGACCCACAACAAGTGTGATGATGGAGATCACTGACCGCTCCGGTTTATATCAGTCCATCTATTACTGTATGATAATCCACTCTCAACAAACAGACACCAAACGCAAGAAAAAAGTCAGAAGTGTGATTACATGAGACTAGTTCAGGGGTAGGCAAGTTCGGTCCTAGAGAGCTGCTGTCCTGCAGAGTTTAGCTCCAACCCTGAAAAAAACCCTTCAGCTGCCTATAGCCTTAGTAATCCTGAAGAGTTTGATTAGCTTGTTCAGGTGTGTTTGATTAAGGTTGGAGCTAAACTCAGCAGGACAGCGGCTCTCTAGGACCGAACTTGCCTACCCCTGGACTAGTTATTCTAAATTGGGTTATAATGAACTACTGACAGCAGCAGTGACTCAAAACTGACTGGTGACACACACACACACACACACACACACAATCACGTGTGGATTGTGTCCACCTTCACATCATGATTCAACATCCCTAAACATTCATAAACGCATCCCGTCCAGCTGCAACAAATAACTGAGAGCTAACTCACCCTCACTCACCCTCACTCACTCAAGTCAAGTCACCTTTATTTATATAGCGCTTTTTACAATGCAGTTTGTGTCAAAGCAGCTTTACAGTGATAACTGGTATATTATTTTGGCTGCACAGCAGCTCTTAAATAGTGTCAATGCAGGCAGATCAAAGCACTGATGAATAAATGTCAAGTGTCCCCAACTAAGCAAGCCAAAGGCGACAGCAGCAAGGAACCCAAACACCAACAGGTGACATCAGGTGGCAAACAAGTGGCAAATAGGTGTTAAAATGGAGAAAAAAACCTTGGGAGAAACCAGGCTCAGTCGGGGGGCCAGTTCTCCTCCGGCGAACAGTGCTTTGTTATGATTCAGGTTGCAGGTACCCTCACTCACCCTCACTCACCCTAACTCACTCACCCTAACTCACCCTCACTCACTCACCCTCACCCTCACCTCACCTTCCCCTCACCCTAACTCACCCTCACCCCACCCTCACTCACACCTCACCCACCCTCACCCTAACTCACTCACCTTCCCCTCACCCTAACTCACCCTCACCCCACCCTCACTCACACCTCACCCACCCTCACCCTAACTCACTCACCTTCCCCTCACCCTAACTCACCCTCACCCCACCCTCACTCACCCTCACCTCACCCTCACTCACCTTCCCCTCACCCTAACTCACCCTCACTCACCTTCCCCTCACCCTAACTCACCCTCACTCACCCTAACCTCACCCTCACTCACTCACCCTCACTCACCTTCCCCTCACCCTAACTCACCCTCACTCACCCTAACCTCACCTCACCCTAACTCACCCTCACTCACCTTCCCCTCACCCTAACTCACCCTCACTCACTCACCCTCACTCACCCTAACCTCACCCTCACTCACCTTCCCCTCACCCACCCTCACCCTAACTCACTCACCCACCCTCACCCTAACTCACTCACCCACCCTCGCCCTAACTCACTCACTCTCACTCACCCTCACCTCACTCTCACCCTAACTCACCCTCACTCACCCTAACCTTCCCCTCACCCTAACTCACCCTCACTCACCTTCCCCTCACCCTCACTCACCTTCCCCTCACCCTAACTCACCCTCACTCACCCTAACTCACCCTCACTCACCCTAACTCACTCACCTTCCCCTCACCCTAACTCTTAGAATAGTGTCAATGCAGGCAGATCAAAGCACTGATGAATAAATGTCAAGTGTCCCCAACTAAGCAAGCCAAAGGCGACAGCAGCAAGGAACCCAAACACCAACAGGTGACATCAGGTTGCAGGTACCCTCACCCTCACTCACCCTCACTCACCCTAACCTCACCTCACCCTAACTCACCCTCACTCACCTTCCCCTCACCCTAACTCACCCTCACCCTCACTCACCCTAACCTCACCCTCACCTCACCCACCCTCACCCTAACTCACTCACTCTCACTCACCCTCACCTCACTCTCACCCTAACTCACCCACCCTCACCCTAACTCACTCACCCTCACCTCACCCACCCTCACCCTAACTCACTCACTCTCACTCACCCTCACCCTAACTCACCCTCACCTCACCCACCCTCACCCTAACTCACTCACCCTCACCTCACCCACCCTCACCCTAACTCACTCACTCTCACTCACCCTCACCTCACTCTCACCCTAACTCACCCTCACTCACCCTCACCTCACTCACCCTCACCTCACCCACCCTCACCCTAACTCACTCACTCTCACTCACCCTCACCTCACTCTCACCCTAACTCACCCTCACTCACCCTAACTCACCCTCACTCACCCTAACTCACCCTCACTCACCCTAACTCACCCACCCTCACCCTAACTCACTCACCCACCCTCACCCTAACTCACCCTCACTCACCCACCTTCCCCTCACCCTAACCTCACCCTAACCTCACCCTAACCTCACCTCACCCTAACTCACCCTCACTCACCCTCACCCTAACTCACTCACCCTCACCTCACCCACCCTCACCCTAACTCACTCACTCTCACTCACCCTCACCTCACTCTCACCCTAACTCACCCTCACCTCACCCTAACTCACCCACCCACCCACCCTCACCCTAACTCACCCTCACTCACCCACCTTCCCCTCACCCTAACTCACCCTAACTCACCCTAACCTCACCCTAACCTCACCTTCCCCTCACCCTAACTCACCTGTGAGAGAGAGAGGGAGGAAACACCTGGTCAGTGAAATTTACCCCCTCTGAAGACCTGCGGATGATTCACAACACACACACACACACACACACACACACACACACACACATTTGTTTTTGTGAATTGTGGGTCATTCCATAGGCGTAATGGTTTTTATACTGTACAAACTGTATTTTCTCTCCCCCTACACTAACCCTACCCATAACAGGAAACTGTGCACACTTTTACTTTCTCACAAAAACTCATTCTGTGTGATTTATAACCCTTTTGAAAAGTGGAGACATGGAGTAATGTCCTCATAAGTCATGTCTGAAAGTCACCCCCCCCCCACCACACACACACACACACTGACAGTTATGGACACAGGAAAGCAGGATGGAGGGATGAACACACACTTGTTTCTCACTAGATGTATTTTTACACAAAACAGGATGTGGATGTCAAGGTCAGAACACACTCACACACACACACACACACACACTCACACACACGTTTGTTTTTGTGAATTGTGGGTCATTCCATAGGCGTAATGGTTTTTATACTGTACAAACTGTATTTTCTCTCCCCCTACACTAACCCCTACCCATAACAGGAAACTGTGCACACTTTTACTTTCTCACAAAAACTCATTCTGTATGATTTATAACCCTTTTGAAAAGTGGAGACATGGAGTAATGTCCTCATAAGTCACCTCTTCTTGTAATACCTATGTCATTATACACATTTGTGTCCTGATATGTCACAAAAACGCACACTCACACACTCTCACTCACACACTCTCACTCACACACTCTCACTCACACACTCACATGCACCATCTGCATTTTTACATTTTTACTAAAACATTGTTTAGTGTGTTTTTAAAGCTATTTTAAATATGAGAACTCATGAAATATCCTCATATTTCATGTTTACGTCGTAATATCAGTGTAATACCCGTCATTATACACATTAGTGTCCTCATAAATCATGAAAACAAGCACACACACACACAGACACACACACACACACGGACGGACAGACACACACACACACACACGGACGGACAGACAGACACACATGGACGGACAGACACACACACACACACACACACACGGACGGACAGACACACACGGACGGACAGACACACACGGACGGACAGACACACACACACACACACACGGACGGACAGACACACACGGACGGACAGACACACATGGACGGACAGACACACACACACACACACACACAGCTGTGATTCAGGAGAAAGCCTCACTGCTCTAGCCTTCCCATAATCCTCTGCATCTGGCAGAGGTCGAGCGATATAACCCATATAAAGACATGAAATAATCCTCACAACGCAAATCAAAAAGACCGACACACACTACAACGCACAATAAGATGCTTACAAGCCTGCAGCAGATCACACACAAGACTATTGTTACATCACTTCCTGTAAGTGCTTCTGGGAATTTCTGAGCTTTACTGGAGCGACTTCTGTCCACATAAGCTCTTGAAAACACCGAATAAAATCAGAGCAGCAGAAACAGTCCCTGACCTCTGACCCCTCACTGACCTTCAAACACATCTGATTACCCACAACACACTGCTGCAGATCAGAGACCAACAGGACCAACAACAGCAGTACAAACACTGACTGATGCTCTGACCTTCATCAGCCGGGGTCATCGTCACCGACACGAGATGAAGAAGAAGAAGAGAAATAAAGGAGTGGCGCTTCACCTCCGTCATGATCATCCAGAGGAACAGAAGCACAAACAGCTCTGATCACGTGACTCAGTTCAGACTCTTTCCTTAAAGTGTCAAACACACACACACACACACACACACACACTTCATTACACAACAACAACACTGCTGTCAATCCACTTGTGTCAAAAGAAGTCGACATGAGAGCGAGAGAAGAGTGTGTGTGTGTGTGTGTGTGTGTGTGTTAAGATGTTTGAGGATGTTTTTCTGTTTATTTGTTCACAATGTTTCAGTCACAACATTCAATGTAACAACAACAACATCAACAGCAGCACTGCCTGATCACGAGCTACACATATGGAGACAATGTGTCTGTTTCAACATGTACCTGTGTGTGTGTGTGTGTGTGTGTGTGTGTGTGAGAGAGTGTGAGAGTGTGTGTGTGTGTGTATATGTGTGTGTGAGAGTGTGTGTGTGTATGTGTGTGTGAGTGTGTGTGTGTGTGTGTGTGTGTGTGTGTGTGTGTGAATATGTGTGTGAATATGTGTGTGTGAGAGAGTGTGTGTGTGAGTGTGTGTGTGTGTGTGTGTGAGAGTGTGTGTGTGTGTGTGTGTGTGTGTGTGAGAGTGTGTGTGTGTGTGTGTGTGTGTGTGTGTGTGTGTGTGTGTGTGTGAGAGAGAGAGTGTGTGTGTGTGTGTGTGTGTGTGTGTGTGTAGGCCGCAGTGAGCTGCTCTCAGTGACTGTAGATGAGACCCTCTCAGTAAAGTGAAGGTAATCAGATGTGTGTGTGTGTGTGTGTGTGTGTGTCGTTATTTCATCAGTGTGTCTCACCATGAAGTCCGAGCTGAAGTTATCTTCTCCTTTCTGCTCGCCGCTTCTCATGGCTTCAATGAATCTCTTCAGGATATTCACCTGCTCCATCCTGACAGGACGTTTCATTCATCCACAAAGCAAAAGAATAAATAAATATAAATATGTTCAGGAAAAGAGTCTTTTGAGCGATTATTCCAACATTTCTATGGCCCCATGTTCCTCTCCGTCCCTGCGATGAAACGGCACAAAGAGAGCGAGCGGCGGCGCGCGAGTCGCGCTGTGAAGCTGACGAATATTCGACGTTATAAATCACTTTTAATTTCACTCAGAAATGACTTTTAATAATGAAATAAACAGCGCGCCCCTCCCTGCGGCTGCCACATTCACACTGAACACACAACCGGACCGCCCGAAAGCCGCTGCCGCCGGTCACGCCCCCTGCAGCTCCTCTGGCTGTGATTGGTCAAGAGCTGGAACTTCTGCTACGTCGATTGGACGGAAGCTCACGTCAATCAAAAACGTGCTCGGATTCCTTGTTCCTCACTGTCAGGTCTGATTGTCAATCAGAGCGTCTCATGAGTTCATCTCTGATTGGCTGAATCTGCTCCCGTCCACTTCCCTGAGCCAGGTTAGACCCTCCTCTTCCGCGCTGACATACGGGTATTTAACAGCGTCACCGTCCACACAGCATTGTCTCAGACTCATGTCTGATTATTGATGTTGAGTGTGAATAATTTCCCGTGTTTTTCAGTGATCGCCAGACATTGGAGCGATTTTATTCATCCGGTCAAAGCATGTTCTCATCAGCCAGAAAGTTCAGTTTAGTATTCATGATGAAACATTTAATTTCTGACATTATCTGGCATATCAAGATGAATTGTTTATATGCAGTACAGTCCTGAGGTAATTCAAGAGGTGTACAGATGCGCTTGCCTCTGAGTGTGTTTCATTGGTTTGGATCTGCCGCTAATGACCGAATCAGATGATTTCTATTGGACACTATGAATGTCTCTGCCTAATTAAATGTACAATCCAAAAACCATCAGTGCTGCTTTATATTTCAAGAGCTTTACTCTCTCTACCTCCGTGCAGCACAGACTTTTTAGTTAGAATAATTTGCATTTATTGTAACTAAGAATAAATTGGCCGTCTTTTTCATTTGGGGTTTGGAAGCTGTTGAACACTGTGATTTTATGTATAGAAAGAAGTATAATGTTTAATCAGACGCACACAAGTTGATTTTTCAGCACATGTGAACACATTTAAAGTGATGCAATTCAAATACGGGCCTTTTTCCAAAGCCATGAGACTTTTATATGTTATAAACATTATAGATTATGTGTGATAAAATCACTAATGTACGATACACACAAAACTCCAGAACAGAATGTGACGTAAATACTGGTAATGTGAGGCAAACTCACCCACAGGGATTACATCAGTAACTAGACGTTCATCCATCTGAACGGTTCCTGCTTCATAAACACGATTTCTGCTCCTTTTTACAGACCGAAGGATGAAATGATATTCATAGTGAAAAGAGACACTCAAGATGAACTAGAGCTAGAAAACCCATTCGGCCATAGTGTGTGTGTGTGTGTGTGTACTTGTAATTAATACCAGTTGACCCTACAAAGTACGAAAGGTACAGAATCTTTGACTCCTTTGATCCCCACAAGGACAAAATCTTTTATATGAGACTTAATGTTGACATTTTTAAAATGTTGAAACATGCTTATATATAAGAACCTTATAACATTGTTTATATATATATAAGAATGTTTCAACATTTTAAAAATGACTATGTTTTATATAAAAGAATGTTAAAATGATGTTAGGTTCCTGTGACGGGTAGGGTTAGTGTAGTGTAGGGTCATACTATAGTCAAACATTCTTTTATCTGTGGGGTCAGACTGAAGGATTCCTGATCTTACTATCTTAGTGGGGTCATTTGGACACCACAAGGATGTGTGTGTGTGATGCTGTTGATTCTAGTGTGTCTGAGATGGAAGAGAAAGTTTCTTCGAGCAGCTGAGCTCTGGAATGTTCTTCAACAAGCCCTGACGTGACCATGCAGTCGATCGCATAGCTTCCCTCTTCTGCACACACACAGTTACACAACGTCAAGGCACATGGGTACAGTCATATCATCCACATTTTATCTCAACACACACACACACACACAATCTGCGCCGGTATTTACTTGTCTTAGTGCACACACACACACACACACACACACACACATAGTTGCAGAGAATCAGCATGAAAGTGCTTGTACAAAAATACTTTCCCTCCAGCCAATGACACACAGAAACATTCTGGCACACGGACAGCAGGAAGTGATCAGCACTTCTCATTGGTCAATAAAGCTGATAAACACTCAGTTTTGGAGGGTCAGAGGAAGTTAGTTAATACACTGGATCTCCATCGGTCAGTCTGAAGGTCTGGACTCTACTGGACTCAGATCTGGACCTCTGACTGTGTGAAAGTGTTTCCAGTGTGAGGCAGAGACAGTCTGACCGATCCACTTTACACTGGTGTGAGTGTGAAGGTGCTTTGATACACTTTCCCCCGGTTTCACAGACAAGGCTTAAGCTAGTCCTAAGACTAAAATGCATGTTTTAACTGAGAGTAACTTATACTGACATATCTTAAAATATGTCAGACCCATTGTTTTGTCTCAAGATGAACACCAGTAATGTTTTTTTCTAGTGTACATTTATAAAAGTTACTTAAATATCCTAAATGAACTAAGGTCTAATCCTGGCTTAGGCTAAGCCCTGTCTGTGAAATTTAGATCTTAATTAATAAATCTTGGTTAGTTACTTAAATTAATGAAAGTTTAATTTCAGAAAATATGTAAGCTGTTGATTGTTAAAACAGCCTGAACAGTTTTTCTGCCTCATCCAATTAAACATCCTATAGAGTGTAAAGTACAATGTTTCATGTTCTACTAACTTCTTTTCTCTGTAAAGCTGCTTTGGAAGGATCAGTCTCTGGAGTCTGAATGGCGCCACCTGGTGGCCATATATTGTACTGACGCTCTCCTCACCTGCTTCAGTGTTTCACGGCTGCTTTATCAGACTGCGTTGCTGGTCCAGGGACAATTTCTCATTCATGTTTCATTATTATGCATGCATGTAAATAAATGGTCATGGAATACATGGGATATTTGTGCTTTAAAAATCACTCATCTTGCTGCAAGACTGTCGAATTTAAAGGGTTAGTTCACCCAAAAATGAAAATAATGTCATTTATTACTCACCCTCATGTCGTTCCACACCCGTAAGACCTTCTTTAATCTTCGGAACACAAATTAAGATATTTTTGATGAAATCCGATGGCTCAGTGAGGCCTGCATAGCCAGCAATGACATTTCCTCTCTCAAGATCCATTAATGTACTAAAAACATATTTAAATCAGGTCATGTGAGTACAGTGGTTCAATATTAATATTATAAAGCCACGAGAATATTTTTGGTGCGCCAAAAAAACAAAATAACGAC
The DNA here is from genome assembly GCF_018812025.1 of Megalobrama amblycephala. Lineage (NCBI taxonomy): Eukaryota > Metazoa > Chordata > Actinopteri > Cypriniformes > Xenocyprididae > Megalobrama > Megalobrama amblycephala. The sequence goes on from NC_063057.1 coordinate 59,794, forward strand.
TTATTTAGTGATGGCCGATTTCAAAACACTGCTTCAGGAAACTTCAGAGCGTTATGAATCAGTGTGTCGAATCAGCGGTTCGGAGCGCCAAAGTCACGTGATTTCAGCGGTTTGACACGCGATCCGAATCATGATTCGACACAAAAGATTCATAACGCTCTGAAGCTTCCTGAAGCAGTGTTTTGAAATCGGCCATCACTAAATAAGTCGTTATTTTGTTTTTTTGGCGCACCAAAAATATTCTCGTGGCTTTATAATATTAATATTGAACCACTGTACTCACATGACCTGATTTAAATATGTTTTTAGTACATTAATGGATCTTGAGAGAGGAAATGTCATTGCTGGCTATGCAGGCCTCACTGAGCCATCGGATTTCATCAAAAATATCTTAATTTGTGTTCTGAAGATGAACGAAGGTCTTACGGGTGTGGAACGACATGAGGGAGAGTAATTAATGGGTTCATTTTGGGTGAACTAACCCTTTAACTATTTATGTCTATTTTGCTTCACATTGAAGAACAAAGAGCTGAGCTGCCAGACACTCAATACATCAAACACTCTCATTCACCTCCCCATCGCCATCCGTCCATCCGACCTTCTATCCGTCCATCCGTCAATCCATCCAAAACAAAATGATCTATTTGATCCAGTAGCTGGATATTCTCCAGGATCTTCCCAACATCTCCTGATCATCAGATTTTTTTTTTTTTTTGATGTTTTTGCCTTTATTATGACAGGACAGTAAGTGAAGTGGGAGAGAGGGAGGGTGTCGACCTCGTCATCAGATTTGTCAGATTTGCTTCACAGATCATATCGCTACAATGGCCCGGTCCTACATATTTGCCTTGTACAACTTTAGGAAGATTAAACCCTTCCTATCGGAGCATTCCACACAAATTCTTGTCCAAGCTCTTGTTCTATCCAGACTGGTCTATTGTAATGCTCTCTTGGCAGGTCTTCCAGCATGCTCTGTCAAGCCTCTACAACTGATCCAGAATGCTGCAGCGAGGCTGGTCTTTAACGAACCGTAGAGAGCGCACGTCACTCCTCTCTTCATCAGCCAGTAGCTGCTCGCATCCAATTCAAGCCTCTGATGTTTGCCTACAGAACGACCGCTGGCTCTGCACCGCTGTACCTAAACTCACTACCTCAGACTTACGCGCCCTCCAGAAGCTTGCGTTCTGCAAGTGGACGGCGCCTTGTGGTGCCATCACAAAGGGGCACAAAATCACTCGCACGGACCTTCTCCGGGTCTGTTCCCGGCTGGTGGAATGACCTGCATGAGCAGCAGAGTCTTTCAAAAAACTGCTAAAGACATTCCTTTTCAATCAACACTTGACCCAGTAATATTAGCACTTACTCTTGATTTATTTTACTTTTCTTTTTCGATTCTCTTTCTCCATCTATTTGTATAAAACACCCTTGCTACGAGCACTGTGCTGATAAAACTGGGACTTGACACGGCACTTACATACTGTTGCACTCATGGGCTTTTTGTGCCTTTATTCAGATAGGACAGTAGAGAGCACTGGGCAGAGAGGATCGGCAAAGGACCTCGAGACGGGAATCGAACTCGGGTCGCCGTGAACGCATTTGCACCATGTGTCGGCGCTAACCACTAGGCTATCGGCACCGACTGCTGCACTCGTGTTGATTTGATCGCTTCAACTATTCTCATTTGTAAGTCGCTTTAAAGAAAAGCGTCTGCTAAATGACTAAATGTAAATGTAAATTTGTCCAAATTATGAAACTTTCGTACTTTAATTTAACGGCCAATATGAATCTGATGTTCCTTCATCTCTGAAGTTGCTTATAAGATTTCAAGTTCCATTTACTCCATCTTCCTGAGATCGCAGGTAATGACGTCTGAATCTACTGAAAATCACCCACAAACACAAACACGGCCATTTCTGAACATTTCTGGAGAAAAATCCTTCATTGCTTTTTCATTTATCTCTGCTTTCAGACAGATGGACGTGATTCGGCTCCGTTTACAGTCACTGTCGACTGAAGCGACGATGGATTTTAAAGCCAGTTTTAGTGACCCGGGTCAGATTATGTGGTTAAACTCTTACAGATACTCCAGTAATCCTGCAGTCATTGTCAGTGATCAAAGAAAACGACCGTAACTACTTCATCTGCTCACGTCCAGGTTAGAGTTAGAAATAAACGTGACCTTTGACCTTCACTGGCATAAGCTCTTGTGATTGGCTGTCTTCAAACTGTACGAGATGTTGGATTGAGAAATCAGATGAACGAGGAGAGAAAAACAGAGACGGATCAAGAACCGGCGTTTCCACGTTCACGTCGGGTTCTGTGGGTTTATTCAGGTTTGTGTTCGCTTTCGTCATTCATGAACTTCAGATTTCACACGAGAAAAAACCAATAAAACATCAGCAGATGGAAATGAATTTACAAGATGAAAACAAAGAAATAAACCCACAAATAACCGACCTGAAATAAAACGTACAAATATCAAACTTTAAGAGTCCAATTAGTGTTTGTTCATGTGTGAGAGAGTGTGTGTGTGTTGAATGTGTCCGCATCAGTCGGTCCGCTGCGGCAGGATGTTGTATCCCAGCTGGATCATGGCTCCGGTCAGCAGCGTCCAGAGCGGCACACAGATGAAGAGCGGCCGCAGGCTGATGATCTGCTCCAGCCGCGCGCACAGAGTCAGACAGAAGCCCACCTTCATCATCAGAGC
>NC_063057.1:67500-85000 GCF_018812025.1 Megalobrama amblycephala
TCACACATTTCCGGGCAATAAAACACAGGGAAAACTTATATACAAAACATCTGTCTTATATGATTAATAAAAATAATTCACAGCAGTATAAATATCCCCTCATTATGTGGCCACGCTTACAACATACACTCACACACACACTCACACACACATACACACTCACACACACTCACACACTAGGACTCTGTTCTGTCAGTATCAGACGAGACTCTCTGCACTGTTGCCTGCTGGGTGTTGTGTTGTCATAGCAGCAGGTATGTGATGTAATTTCCTCTGAGCTGAACACTGAAGAAGAGAAAATCTGTGTGTGTGTGTGTGTGTGTGTGTGTGTGAGTGTGTGTGTGTCCTACACTGCAGCTCAGACTGATATTACAGAAGTACCTAGAAAAAAATAGCAGAATCAGCCTTCATCTCACACACGCACACACACACACACACACACACACACACACACACACACACACACACTCGTCATGACTGTTTAGTGTGGGTTCAAACGCAGTGATCGATCACGACTCTGACGGTCAGTTTCGCGCTGTAACCCGGAGCTCGTTACGTTAGTCGTCATCACACGGGTTTATGCAGCTGATGGTTAATAAAGTGCAGAGGGAGTTTCCGTAGATCCGTGGAAACATGAGTGTAAATGTATGTGATCCATGAGCCGCAGCAGCTCTGATTGGTCCGATTGTTGCCGGGGGCGATAAGTACCGCAGCACGGTGTCATTTGCACACTAGAGGTGAAGACGGTGACACTGGACTGAAGTCACATGACACACAGTGGAAAAGACTCAATAATTCACGAGTTTAGACTCATTAAACATACAGCGAGCACATGACCTGTGTGTGTGTGTGTGTGTCTGTATGAACGTGACTGACTCTGAGCGATGTGGATGTTAACCTGTCTGTCTCTCTTCTGTCTGTCTGTCAGATCGGTGCGTATGACCAGCAGATATGGGAGAAATCCGTGGAACAGCGAGAGATCAAGGTAACGTGACCGTGACGCCTTTACTTCACGCCTCCGCCTGCTCATTCGGGCCATTCTGAGTGTGTGTGTGTGAGAGAGAGTGTGTGTGTGTGTGTGTGAGTGAGTGAGAGAGAGTGTGTGTGTATATGTGAGTGAGTGTGTGTGTGAGTGTGTGTGAGTGAGTGAGAGAGAGTGTGTGTGTGTGTGTGTGTGTGTGTGTGTGTGTGTGTGTGTGTGTGTGTGTGAGTGTGTGTGTGTGTGTGAGTGAGAGAGAGTGTGTGTGTGTGTGTGTGTGAGTGAGTGAGAGAGAGTGTGTGTGTATATGTGAGTGAGTGTGTGTGTGAGTGTGTGTGAGTGAGTGAGAGAGAGTGTGTGTGTGTGTGTGTGTGTGTGTGTGTGTGTGTGAGTGTGTGTGTGTGTGTGAGTGTGTGTGAGAGAGTTTGTGTGTGTGAGTGAGAGAGAGTGTGTGTGTGAGAGAGTGTGTGTGTATGTGTGTGTAAGTGTGTGTAGTTCTTTCTTCTTCCTCTTAATCGTCTCTCGCTCTATCTATCTCCTCTCACCTCGAGCAGTTTATCAGACGGGTGAGTACCGCTGCCGCTCTCAGCCTGTAGGTGGCGCTGCGTGTGCGTTTGTCAGACTGGCCTTGATGTGTTCACACGACTGGATGCTTGTTTCTGTGTGTATAAGAGCATGTTTAGACAAGGTCACATCATAACGACTGTCATTTACTGAGATGAACCGAGGCAGACATTAAACTCCTCGCTGATGAAGACGATGATGAAGATGACGGCGTGTGTTTTTGCAGATGGCAGCAGCTCTTAAGAGTGGATCTGCAGTCAGATTGTTTGTGTTTGTGTTGCTGTGACCGGTTGCGCTGTGACTCACGTGTGGCCGAATGTCTTACGTAACGAGGGCTAGACAGACAAAAATAAAGACTGCAGAAAGTCTGAGTCAGCTCAGAAGAGTAAAGAAAAAACGAGGAATAAACGAGCAGCCGGTCTCTGATTCGCCACGTGTTTAGATCAGTCATTTTGCCGAGATCCTGAAACCATCTCAAATGTGGCAAAGTACAGCAACTACAAATGATCAATAACAAGTGAAATTCTTCTGAGTGCAAAAGTGAAGTTGGCGGATCAGTAGAGGATGGTTAGGGTTATCTGGGTTATCTGTACTGCAGCTCTGAATGTGGTTCATCCAATGAGAATTCAGAGTCTGAACGATCCCTTTCATAATGATTTCTTTTATTTGTGTCATGACGATGATGTCGTGATGACTCGAGTCAGTCTCTGACAGAGAAAACACGATTGCTGCCATCAGCAGCGTATGCGAGCGTCTCTGAATCTTACTTTATTGGACAGAGGAAATCAAAAAGATTTTTAATAAAGTCAGGCCTGAATCAGTTACAGTTTTTATAGAACAGATTAAAAAAAAAGTATATTGGCTTTTCGTCTTTATTCCTTTTGTATTTGAAGTTTTGAACTCGTTCTTTTTTTAAGTGATATTTTGGTGTTTCTGCCTTTTATTTTGATAGAATAAAGACTGGATAGGAGAGAGCCGTGCGTCTGAGCCGCTCACCAGACCGACTTTAACTTGTTCTTTGTCAGGGGAAGATCACATGGTCTGAAGGAAGGAGGGACAGAAGAAATGTAGTGTGATCTTTAGATCAGTAACCATCAGTTTGAATGTCTGTTGTTGTCGTTGAGTGTTTACAGCTGGTTATTAACAGAAGAAGGGCCGCGTTACGCTGATCTCTGGTTACAGTGCAACAGGAAACTGATGAAGGCGTGTAACAGCAGCTCTGAACCCTTAATAGAGCACATGACTGAACCCTTAATAGAGCACATCACGCATCGTTCGGAGGTCGCTCGAGATCATTAACATTGAGTTTGTTGTTTTGAGCTCTTCATATAAAGAAAATCCAGTTTTAAATTCCTAATAATCTGTCATATTAAATGTGAGTGTGACTGAAAGAGCTGCTGAACGTTGGTGTTTTATTGCGCTCTGCTCATGAATTCACTAATTAAACTCACATGACATGTGCTGACACGCATGATGACCTGCTGAAGAAGACGACGGCGTGTCAGTCTCTCTCTGATGAGCGTCAGTCTGTCTGTCTGTAGGGTCTGAGGAACAAACCGAAGAAGACGGGTCACGTGAAGCCGGACCTGATTGACGTGGATCTGGTCAGAGGTCAGTGACGCACACGTTGACGTCTGATTTGATTTCATATTTTCTTTCAGTCCTGCTTCACAGGTCAACGAGGTCATCATGTGACCAGTCTTGTTTTTATTCGTCAGGTTCTGCGTTTGCTAAAGCGAAGCCCGAGAGCCCGTGGACCGCTCTGACCCGGAAGGGCATCGTCAGGGTTGTTTTCTTCCCCTTCTTCTTCCGCTGGTGGATTCAGGTGACGTCGAGAGCCATCTTCTACCTGCTGCTGTCTCTCTACCTGCTGCAGGGTGAGCGTCGCTTCAGATACTGTCGCTTGATGTCATGGGACTGTTGACAAATATAGGGTGTGGCATTAATTACTCTGAGTGACGTCTGTATAGAGATGAGACAAACGCCAGGCAGAATGACTGCATTGCGATGTCTATTTTGGTCAGGTGTGTGTGTGTGTGTGAACGCCTGTGATTAACATGTGGTGTGTTCAGGAAACCTGTCTCACGTCAGTGAGGTCGCTGTCATTTGTTTTTGTGTGTAAATGAATCTGGGTGGAGTTCAAGTGCTTTTGTTTTTATAGGTTATTAAAGAGAACAAGGTGTGCGTGATCTAACCCAAGATAGTAGATTTGATAAGTAAATTAATTTACTCTATGGAAATCTAAAGTAAACCATGTTTGTCACTGTTGAAGTGAAGCCGTATTCACTGCCGTCTGGGCTTTCTTATTTTATCCTGCTCATGTTTTTTTGAGGATGTCATGCTCATACATGTATAAAAGACTACATTAAATCAGTTATTGTTAGCGTTATCACTAATGTGAACTAGTGTAGGACGTCCGAGGAAACCAACTTCATAATCATCACGTCACATTTTATGTAAGGGACAAGATGGCGCTTCATTTGTTGGAAAGATGAAACTTCTATTATTTTGAAATGACTAATATTTTAATCCAGCTTCACTGACAGTGTTCGAGCTGTAAGAATATTTAGAGTGGAAATAAGTGTAAATTATCCAAACTACATCTAGTGTTTCATGTCCCCTTAATAGCTACGTTTATTTTACTGTCCTAACGATATATATTTATACGATAGCTGGACTGGATAATTCATGTTCTCTTCATGTGTGTGTGTGTGTGTTGCAGTGGTCGCAGCGCTGCTGTTCTTCAGCGTCTCCAGTACTCACAGCGTCCCCGTCACAGAGGTGTTTGGCGCCATCTGGCTGATGCTGCTGTTAGGAACCGTTCACTGCCAGATCGTCTCCACACACACTCCCAAATCCAGCGGCGGAAGCAGCAGCGGGAAGCGGCGCAGGTCAGACTCTCCTCTCGTCAGCAGAAGCGTCTTTAATGCTCCTGTATGTTTTCTTTTGAAGCCAGAGGTCAGACAGTGAACACTGATGATGAAATCAGTTGAGATGATGCTGCTGAATTCATGAAAATCGTGTTGGCGCATCATTTAAATAAATAACAATAACAAGCACAAATGATCATATTCCAGAAGCATGAACAGAAATAAATTCACTAAATCTTCAATCAAAATGAATCATTTAATGCTCAGTTGCATCATCTCGGCTAAGTCGGCGTCTCTTTCAGGCTTCTCCTCTTGACTTTGGGAATCAAGCGCCCTGATCTTTGAGGCCAAAGTTCGCCCTGTTTTGACTTTTCTAAGTATTCTGCACTTTTACTGTCTCTCGCTAAAGGAAGTTGAGGAAAGCCGCTCATTTGGACATTCATAGAGAAGGCGACGGCTCTAGCACTACCGATAACACGCAGGAGGGGGCGCCGCAGGGCTCGCTGTCTGCCGGCTCACGCGGCCTCGTCGCCTTCTTCAGAGAGTTCTGGCATGATATCTTTAAAGCGGGGTGTGTATTTCTCTCTCTCTCTCTTTCTTATTTCCTCTTAGAATCTTTTCCTGGCTACAACATCCCTTTCCTAAAACCATCTGTCACCTTGATCAAATTTTACACCTGAATTGAGGACTTTGTTTTCCAGAGGTTTTGTCATAGTGTTGCTCACTAGGGATTTTGTAGCCATTTTATTCCATTTGCTCCGTGCAGCACTTTTCCCAAAATCACAAATGTCACTGTCTCTAGAAACCAATTCACTCCCTACCGCCAAGATTGATTGAGGACTAGAGTAGCGCTTCCACACGCTGGGAACAGAATCAGCTGCACATGCTTCAGTCGAACCCGTTCTCATCCCATCAGGTCTAAAAAGTCCAAGCTGTCTATCGATAAGTCCACCGAGACGGACAACGGATACGTGTCTCTGGATGGACGCATCACCAGCAAAAGCAGCGAGGAGGGTTTACAGCTGCACGAGCCGCACTGCGAGCTGCTGCGCTCCGAAGAGCCGCACTGGACCGTCCCGCACACCAGGAACACCCTGATCCTGCCGCCCGCGGGGAAGGTACGCTCGCCTCAGACCCGCCGAATGAATGAATGAGTGTGAATGTACGCAGAGCCGTGACCGACGCCCGTTTTGTGCTTGTTAGTGTCTGCCTGAGGCCGCGGCTCCTCGCGGTGTGGAGAACATGTCTGATGAAGCGTCCAGTGAAGAAGATCCAGAGAACTACAGCGCCCTCCGAAGGGGAACGGAGCGCAAGAACAGCGACTGCACACTGCGCAACAGAAAAGCACCACACTACAAGAAGCACTACACTGCTGAGGTAACACACACACACACACACACACACACACACACACACAGGGTTTCCATAAAAGCACAGCCTCCTTTATTTGTCTCCTCGTGTCTCAGGAGACGCTCAAATCCGGCACAAGCTGCAGTTCCCGCTGCTCCAGCTCACGGACGCAGGACTCGGAGAGCACGCGGCACGAGTCGGAGACGGAGGACGTGCTGTGGGAAGATTTCCTGCACTGCGCCGAGTGCCACTCGTCCTGCACCAGTGAGACGGACGCCGACGGATCCGCGGTCTGTTCCGCCTCCAAGAAAGAGTTCAGAGACGACCCGTTTCATCAGGTGCGTTGAGGCACAGGCGTACTTCATTTTCCGTGTTCCGCTCCGTCTCGTGCACGGTTGTGCGTGAGCCTTTCAAAGTATACTTGTCCGTAAGATAAAAACGCATGAGAACAAATGAGGTTTGTTTTTTTGCATCAAAGCCTAAATTAAATCTGTTGATCATAAAGCAGTCGTGTCTCTTCATGAATGTTTTAGAGCGACTGAATGGAGGGACAGAATCTCAAGAACAATCTCTTCATTTGTACTTCATTCATGTTGTATTTCATTTGCATTGTAAAAAGCGCAGCCGGGCGTCACCTGAAGCGTCGCTGATTTAGACGTGTTGCAGTAAACGTGATTGATATGTTTGTGTCTGAAGGGTCATGTGCCGTGGCTTCACAGCTCCAACCCGGGCCTGGAGCGCGTCAGCGCCATCGTGTGGGAAGGAAACGAGTGCAAGAAAGCGGACATGTCTGTGCTGGAGATCAGCGGCATGATCATGAACAGAGTGAGTTTGAATCAGATGAAGGTTGAGTGCAGTGAGCTGACAGACATACATGATTACATGTCTTCTCTCGGCCCGCAGGTGAATCTCTACACTCCAGGGATTGGCTATCAGATATTTGGCTATCTGGTGTCCGTGACGCTGGGCTTGACTCCATTTGCGTTTAGACTGTTCCAGTACAAAGACCTGGAGCAGCTGGCGTCTCTCTCGGCCGGCGAGATCCTGTCCATCGCCATCGGCTCCACCGACATCCTGGTGATCGGCATGGTGAGCGTGAGCTTCGTGGTGCGCGTGTGTCTCATCTGGCTGTTCTTCTTCCTGCTCAGTGTCGCCGAGAGAACGTACAAGCAGGTGAGTGTGAACCCACAGCTTTCCTCCACAGCGTCTCGCAGCGTTTCTCTGACTCTCTGGTTTCTCTGGTTTTTCAGCGGCTGTTGTTTGCGAAGCTGTTTGGTCACCTGACGTCGGCGCGGAGAGCCAGAAAATCTGAAGTCCCTCATTTCCGTCTGAAGAAGGTGCAGAACATCAAGATGTGGCTGTCGCTGCGTTCTTACCTGAAGGTACAGAAGCTTGAGTTTTGCCCTTTATGAGACACTGATGACATCCAATTGTTTCCATCCAAAGGTGCGAATTTAATTTGTGCACAAAAGTGGAATATGGCATAAAGCAGCATTTCCATCCCATGCGTTCAAGAGAACAAAATCATCACTTCCCGGGAAACTGGTGCAAAATATCAGTAATAAAAATGTAATTTTCTGCAATCGAGCTCTTTTCTCCTCCATCATAAATGAGTTGGTCTCAGAGCGTCAGGCGAAACACAATAAACGCTGTCATGTGATCTTGCGTTCGGATGCTGGTGTTTGGGAACACAGTCGTGTGAGACGCTCCTGGAGGGAATTAAACCAAATCATTCTGATGACAGACTTTGACTCAGGCGTTTCAGAACCACCAAACCAACATTTGAGATGCTGCGATGTGATTGGTCCACTGGTTAGTCCAGTTATTCAATCACAACCTCTGCTTCACAATCACAAGTCACATGAGGTTTTGAGGGATTTATGTGGTAAATGTGTTTCCATCGTAGTTTGTGCATGTTTTCTTATCAGATAAAAAAAAAATTTGATCTGCTTCAGTTGAATGAGTTCAAATGCACATGCATTTTGTGCATCTTGGCATTTATATCCTGCCATATTCAAAAATTCACATGAAAACAGGCTCGTGGAAGCAGCATTAGCTCAGACCCCTCTCTCTCTCTCTCTCTCTCTCTCTCTCTCTGCAGCGGCGCGGCCCTCAGCGCTCTGTGGACGTGATCGTCTCCTCTGCGTTTCTTCTCACGCTCTCGGTGGTTTTCATCTGCTGTGCTCAGGTCAGTCGCTGGACGAGCTCCATGTATTTGTACCACGACTGACATGTTTCCAATGCTGATCAGAGTTTGTCCTGCAGCTGCTTCACGTTCACGAGACGTTCCTGGAGTTTCATTATAACTGGGAGCTGGTGATCTGGTGCGCGTCGCTCTCGCTGTACCTGCTGCGGTTCGTCACGCTGGGCTCCGAGACCAGCAAGAAATACAGCAACACCTCCATCTTACTGACAGAACAGGTGCGCTGCATCAGGCCGCGTCTGACTGTTGATTTGTACTTGAACTGCTGCTCAAAATTTAGAATCATTAAGATGTTTTTGAAAGAGCGGCAGTTATTTGATCAAAAATACAGTAAAATAGTGAAATATTATTCCACTGTAAATCAGCTGTTTTCTATGTGAATATATAGTAAAGTGTAATTTATATCCTGTGATCAAAGCTGAATTTTCAGCATCATTACTCCAGTCTTCAGTGTCACATGATCCTTCAGAAATCATTCTGATATGATGATTTGCTGCTCAAGAAACATTTAAGATTATTATCAATGTTGAAAACAGTTGTGCTGCTTCAGATTTCTGTGGAAACCGTCATACATTATAATTCAAAAATTTGGCAGTCAGATTTTTATTTTTTACAAAATATACAGTAGTCAACATTTGAAGTGGATCAGAAAAGTTCAAAGTTGTCATAAGAAGAAGGCTTTAGGACAGCTTTGATCCACTTCAAATGTCGACTACTGTAATATGAATTAATACTTTTTTTTCTTCATCAAGGACGCATTAAATTGATCAAAAGTGACAGTAAAGACATTTATGATTCTGTTTCAATTAAATACTGTTCTTTTGAACTTTCTATTCAAAGAATCCTGAAAGATAAAAACAAACATCAGTTTCCACAAAATATGAAGCAGTAATAATATATTATTTCACTATTATTATTATATTCACATTATTTCATAATATAATATTTCACTGTTTTTATGTATTTCCAATCAAACAAATCCCTTTATGAGCAGAAGAGACTTTTCAAAAACATTTTGAAATCTTAATTATTCCAAACTTTGACCGTCAATATTTTCCATCCCTGAATTCACACAAAACGCCAGTAATTTTTTTATTGTACTTGAATCAATTGCAGCCGCTGGAAAATAAACGTAATATTTTACAGTGATTGTAAAAACACGCACATATCGCAGAGCCTAATCTGTGTTTCTCTGATTCAGATTAATTTGTACTTGAAAATGGAGAAGAAACCAAATAAGAAAGAAGAACTGACTCTGGTCAACAACGTCCTCAAACTGGCCACCAAATTACTGAAGGTATGCAGAATAAAACCCGTGCGAATGCGATCGTACCGACACTGAAGCGCGCCGCTGACTGTGTTTGTGTCCCGCAGGAGTTGGACGCTCCGTTTCGACTGTACGGTCTGACCATGAACCCTCTGCTGTACAACATCACTCAGGTGGTCATCCTGTCGGCCGTGTCGGGGGTCATCAGTGACCTGCTGGGCTTCAACCTGAAGGTCAGAGCCGACGCCGCGCATCGCTTCTGTGCGTCTCTGTGAATGCTGCCGCTTCATTGACCGTCTGTGTGTTTCCTTCACAGCTGTGGAAGATCAAGTCATGACGGCGAAAATCTGAGTGATTTCAGCTTCCCGAGGCGACGCTGCTCGTGTCCGACACACGGTGGCGCCGTTTCCCCGCGACAGGGGCTTCCTGACCATGAACTCTTGACCCTGTTAGGTCATATCAGAGTGCTTGTGCAATTCAGCTATTTATTTTACCCTTTCAGTGTTTCTTTTTTATTCTCAAGTATTTGTTTTAGCTGTTACAATTATTTTAAGTATTATTTTAGCTCGGGATGTGACGTTCTCATAGGAAAAGCTGCAGCAGTTGTGCTTGTGTTTCGCAGTCTGTGATATTTAAGACTGCTGTGCGTTACTGAAACCGAGAGTTTGAAGAGAAAAACACCCATCAGGACGTGATGAACGGATGAAACTGACGTACACACACACACACACACACACACACACACACACACACACGCACACGTGTTTATGTATGCGTGTGAATTTTCATTTGTTGAATCTGGTTTGCAGAAGCTCAGTTGAGTTTTTCAGCTCCATGTTTTATATTCAAGTGTCCGTTAAAATGAACATTGCTGCGTCTGATCACACGGAGTCTGCAGTAACACACTCGAGTGTGTGTGTGTGTGTGTGTGTGTGTGTGTCAGCAGTTTGGAAAGCCTCAAGATGTGCACTTTACAGCAGAAAATGTTACATGTTTCAAAGTCAAAAGCGTTTAGACGTTGTGTTTTTGTTTGCGACAGACGGTGTAACGACCAAAGTGTTTATTTTTGTGTTTGTCTGTTTTTTGCTGGACATGAATGTATTAGAGACTCTCTGAACTCTGGTTTGTAAAGAGGACAGACAGAGTTATACTTTGTTTTTGTTTTTGTCGTGATTTTATTTTTGCCTGTTTTGGGTTTGATTCATATAGATCCATATTTCTGTTCATGGAGGGAAAATGTTCTGTTACAAAGAAACACTATTTGAGGAAATGGAGAAATTGAATGTCTTGTTTGCTTTTCAGAGAATCTTCTGTTTCTAGTTTCTATGAATGTCAAACGTTTGGCGGCACGGTTTCTTTTCTCAGTTTTCCACTGATTGTATGAAGGTACAGCCAGATTTCACGAGACTCTGGCGTCACTTACTGTACAAATAAACCTCTCATGAAAAGTGTCTGTTGCCGTTCAAACTTCTTTAGGAGCTAAAAACTGATCAGGTGCTTCAACCATCTGCTAACTGACCAGGAATGTGCTGTATGTGGTTAGTTAAGCTTTTTCAACAAACCAGTTCCCTGAAACACTCCTGCTGTTTATGACTATCCGTGTACATTAACATGAGCTCGGCTCATAAAAACTGCACGTATAATGAAGAACTGAACGTTTCGGATGAAGATCTACCCATAAATTAATGTTCCTCGAAGTGTCCATGTAGATCAGATGTTGGGCTCGAAGGAGTCTAATAGAACGGCTATTGTTCCTGTTCACCCACACATCAGTCAGAAACTGAACGCCTGCTTGTGTGTCAACTAGTGCATGACTGCCTGAAACCATCTGGACTGACCTGAGCAGAATCTCAGCTGGACTCTTCCGGCTCCTGAGGGCAGAAACTCCAGCCTCGGCTCTTAAACACTGATCTACGTCACTCCAACATCAAGTGGCAAAAAAGGACAAACTTGGTCAAATCACCAGTAAAATATTCTTTTACTTAAAATTACAATTGCAATAAAAATAGTAATCTGCACAGTAAAATCTAAGGCAGGGTCATTCAAAACATCCACGACTGTGAACGTTTTCAAAAACTTTCATGTTGTTTACAAACTGATGAAAAAATCATGCTGCAGAATCCATGAATGAAATGGTTTCTCCTGAAAAATGTCTTTAAAAATTGATATTACTTTTGCAAAAAAACAAAACACTTAAATCTGTTCATGAGGTTCGTACCTTGTTCCATGAGAAACTCAAAAACAATAAACAAAAGAATATTAAAGAAAGACGTGTTCAGAATGGAGAACTAGCATACTGATGCTGTGCTAGCGACATCAAAACACTAAAATGATACAAACATACGTGTAAGTCTCAGCTAGTGCCGAATCAATCGCTCTGATCGTGACACGTGACGCGAGTGAACGCAGACACTCGTTTCATACGGACCGTAAACATGAAGCATCAGAACGCATCTGTGCCTGATCAGATCTAGCCGTGTAAATGAAGCCAATACGAGTAAATGATGACAGAATTTTCATTTTTGGGTGAACGAACCCTTTAATAAATCTCAACTGGACAGGGAAAAGAGGAAATCGCTGCTCTCGTCTGGACAACGTCAGCAGCTTTAATGACATTCTAGGAAAAACTTCAAGCACTTTTTGTTCCCTTTATTGCTTCAAATTTCTGTTTTTCATTTTTGTTACTGACTCTATTCTTGTCTTTTCTGAAGTAATGTTTTATTGAAAAATACTTTAAGACTAGTGCCACTGAATAAAATTATTTACAATTATTTAATCCCATAAATATTGAACTTTTTGAATCGTTACAGTTGTGTTCATTAGTCCATTAGATCCGTGAACTTTAGAGTCTTTCATCATCTTGGAAATACAAGAGTCACTTTGCACAATTAATCCAATTTAGCGGAAAATCGTCACACAGACTGTTAAATCAGAATCAAGGAGGATCTGTTAATGTTATTGATTTGGACTGAAAACTATCACAAACTTCCCTAAACAATTTTGATTAATTTTTACTTTTTTGGGGTGTTTTTTCCACCTTGTAACACTTGTGGTGTTCTGGGTCAAAAATGACTGGCCTACAAAAAATTGCTTATAAATCTCTCATTATGATGTGTGTTCGCCAAATCAACTCGTTTCCTTTCGGTTGGCACAGGTTTTGTGTTTCTTTTTGGATCTGACTGATCATGTGAGCTCATGCGCCTCAGTTCTTTGAGGTCAATAAGCTCCAGTGAAAAAATTCACTCCAAAACTGAGAAAAATGACCTGAACACAACATGAGTGAGACGGCAGAACTACAGTAGTATGGTAGTCTGCTATTCTGAACACACTCAAGAAACAAAGGCCCATAATTCAACAATCTTTCTTCAGTGGCGTGTTGTCAGGAGGTCAAGGGTCACGCCACGCTCTCACTCTCCCGGCTGAAATCAGACGAGCTGGAACGCTGTCGGCGGAAGTCGATGAATATTCCCTCGGTGTCCGAGTCCAGAGACTCCAGGATCTGATCCACGATGGTCTCTGGACTGGAGGAGCAGCTCGGGAGGGAGGATGCGTCCCGCTCCGATCCCGCCTCCTGTCCTCCGCCGGGGCCGAGCTCGGGGAATATGGGTGGAGACGGAGGCGGTGGCTGGCGCTCCACCCGTCCGTCACGGCCCGGATCTTCACAGACGTCCGTCGGCGGGCTGGGCGGCGCCTCTGTGAATGCGGGCTCTTCTGCGAAGGAGGTCATCTGACATACGGAATGGCGACGGATTCCCACGCCGGCCGCCGCGATGCTCTCGGGGTCGTATTCGGCCACCGGCGTCAGCATGGGGATGTTGTAGCTCTTTGAGCGAACCACGAGGTTCTTCGCTGGAGAGTCGCTGGAGCGCGGCCATCGCCTCAAGAGCCGCTTCTCTGAGGAGAACAAACAACTGATCCACACTCTTAAAGATACAGGGGGTTCCTCAGCGGTGCCGGTTCCACAAGAACCTTTCAGTGATCAGTTCTTAAAGGAATCGTTCACCCAAAAATGTAAATTCTGTCAACATTTACTCTCCCTCATGTCGTTCAAACCCGTAAGACTTTCATCTTCAGAACACAAAAGAAGATATTTTAAAGAATGTTGGTAACCGGACAGTTGATGGACCCCATTGACTTCAGGGTTCCTACACATTTTCCATTTCAAAATTCCATACTTTTCCATACTCAAATTTCCAGACCTCCTTCCAAACGATTTCTGCCATTGGTAAGCCTCGGTCTCCTTTTCTATGTTTTCTCTTTTACATGTTTGTAGTCCGGGTCCTACAGTCTTTTAGTGATTTTTAAATTAGTGTTTGATTGTTGAAGTTTTGTATTTAGTAATCACGTCTAGGCCCTTCTCTTCTAAAAACTACGTACCTGTGTGACTTTTGTTGGGGATTAATCTACAAGTACTAATATATTCCCTGTTTAACAGGGTAGCATAGTGACTTAGTTTGTTTCCCTTTCCGACCCTACCACTCCCTACATAAGTGTAAATATTTAATTTCTCTATTAAATCGATACATTTACTTTATAGACATCCTTCTGTGATTTATCCATTCTGGTCAGTGTTTGCTCTGTTGTCGGTATTAGTTGTTGGTATCGAAGCATTTCTATAGAGTAGCCTAAACAAGTGGAATATGATAGTTTCTGTAATATTTTAGTAATGTAGAACTTTCTAAACATACGTGCAAAGTGAAGAGAGGTGAAAAAGTGATGTGTATGAACTAAATAGTTGTAGGGGGGTCTGGGGGCATCCTCCCCCATGAGAAGATTTTTGTGATTTCAACATGTAAACGAAGCATTCTGGTGCACTCTGACAAGAACATAAATGGAAAAAACAGCATTTGCTTCAAGTAAAAATAAATAAATAAATAAAAATAAATTGGCACTAGGGCTGTGCATTGACAAATTTCACAACTCATTGCGATTTTGATTCAGAAGCTTGCGATTTGATTTTGATTTGATTCAGTATTTGTTAATTTGGGGCCTATCAGGTACAGTACATGGCAAATTTCCTCAAAGAAAAAATCTCAACCAATGCTGTAAACTGTACAGGGAACCACAGCTGGTACATCATTATAATAATAGGTTCAAATGGATTTGTAAGCTACTTACATATAGGCTAAATTACACATAAGGAAGTTTTTATAATAATTTTTTAATAAATCTTTAATGTCAATTATTTTTCTACTCTTTTTTTATGTAGGCTAAACATTTAAATGGTGGCTGTCATAAAATGGATTTATACATTCAATATCGAAGCACATGTTAAGTACAAATACAATGAATATGCAATACCCTATAGTGCATATATTTAGCAAAATGCTCCTCTCAAAGTTAATTTTTGTAGTTAAATAACGAGTTTTTGGACATTTAATGGCTTTTCTGAGGTAGGCTAAATGTGACATTTTTACAAGCTATTTTATTTGAAACACTGATTGATCAATTGCATGTGACATGATTTCGGTAAGTTGTACTGCATATTTCAACATACCTTTGGAAGTTCATTTATGTTTATTTTGTGTTGTAATTAGTAAAGCGGATGAGATGGTTGGTTCAAGAGAGCTACAGCGATCTATCATGCCACAGAGCACAAAGAAAGATTGCGACTCACTCGTTTATGGGAAAGTAGCCCATTTTCGATTCTTGTGAGAATCCTGTGACAAGCACACACTCGCCCCGAAAAAACACTTCGGATCTAAACGATTCACATAAATGACGTATTTTGATTCAAAACGGCTAATTTTGCCAAAAAGTGACTAGTTTGCAGGTATGATAAATTAGAAAACTGAATAGAGCCAATAGTCTGGAAACACAAATATTTTTCCATACTCTGATTTCTTTTTTCCATACTTTTCCAGACCTGGAAATTACTCAAATCAAATTCCATACTTTTCCAAACCGCGTAGGAACCCTGTGACTTCCACAGTAGGAAAAAAAGTAGTCAATGGGGTCCATCAACTGTCCGGTTACCAACATTCTTCAAAATATCTTCTTTTGTGCGTTCAGAAACTCATGCAGGTTTGGAACAACGTGAGGGAGAGTAGATGATGACAAAGTTTTCATTTTTGGGTGAACTACCCCTTTAAGAGTGTATGTGTGCGTTTAATGAGGAGAATCTGCTCACCCAGCACACACGAGGACTGCGTGATGGAGCCGTCGCTGGAGAAAAGCCCGTGTGTTCCCAGATACGGCGACACCACCTTCTGCACCAGAGACTCCAGCTTCAAGTAATCGTTCGACACGCCTTTAGACTCGTGAACCCCCTGCGACACGACACACAGAACCACATCAACTGAATCAAATGACTGAATCGACTCTCTTCATTAGGACTGATCAGAAGAATCGTCTTCAGAACGAATCTTTGAAGCATCCGTTCCCCAAACATCTCTCACATTTTCTCCCAGAAAACTCGTAGCTGTGATTTGCCATGATAACAATCACATCTTTAAAGGCCATAAATATTCCTTGATCTCTTGGAGTCGAACGCACTGAAACTGAAGCTGAGCTTGTGTTTGTCCCTGACGACTGACCTGTTACATCGAAGGGTCAGAAAGGCTTGAACGTAAACAAAATCTTGACTATTTTTGGAGTAAAACTCCTTGACAACTGGACCGCAGAGAGAAAAAAAAAAAGATGTGACCCCTTTAAAATGCAGCAGGCAGAACGACACACAGGAAATACGACCACAAACAACTTCAAACCAGAAACACACACACCTTACATGAAAACATCAGTCATGTGTAGATATATTTCACTCATAGAGTCTAAAGCTCAGCAGTGATGATGCGAGCACACAGCAAACACACATACAGACGACACTCAGTTCACACGCATGCACACTAAAGCACACACATCTGTCATGTGACTCCTTCCTGTACGTTTAAAACTGACAGTTTCAGCTCTGCGTCGACGCAGGAAATCTATAGTCATTTCTGATAAGACGTTGCTGGTTGTTTACACAAAAGTCTCTGAAGGGTGGCTGGGAAATGGGAGCCATCTGTTCTGTAACACACACACACACACACACACACACACCTGCAGGATGAGCAGCATCTGAATGATGGAGGGCGGCACACGGGCGCGCGGGCGACTCAGAGCATCATCCAGCTTTGTGTTCAGAGTGATGATGTTCCTGAAATGCAGCAGAGCCAGCTGACGGACGGACGGCTCCTTCCCCTAAACACACACACACACACACACACACACACACACACAAAAGTCTCCAATATACCATGAGTTCATCCATACACACACACACACACTCTGTTCACGAGTTCAGTGCAAATGAATCGCTCTATCAGCAAAATAAAAGTATCCAGCGCGTCTGTTACTGAAGTACCTGTACGGGGTAGAAGATGGCCTGCAGTGTGGACAGAACATCACAGAAGAAGAAGTCCCATGTTTCTGCCAGAGAATCCAGCAGCTTCTGACCTGCGCACACACACACACACACACACACACATACACACACACGCACGCACACACACACACACGCACACACACACACACACACACACACACGCACACACACACACACACACACACACACACACACACACACACCATAACTGTAATGGTTTTTATACTGAGCTAATGACATTTTTAGCCACTAATTCTAAATTCTAATTCTTTACATTTTCAATAAAAATCGCTTATTTATTTTATCAGACGTCTGAATGTTTTTCATTAGATCTCAGAATATAAAATCAAGTGTCACTGACCCTTTTGACAGATATTTGACAGGTCTTATCTGCTAAATCAACATATATAGTGTTGAAGATGAAGATGAAGATGTTGTGTTGTTTGTGTTTGGTGCTAGTTAATGTGATTCTCTACAGGAGGACTGAGAACTGACTTCATAAACATGATTCAAACACACTTTCAGACATTCAGTCAAGAGAAAAGATCCTTCAGATACAGACAGCTGATGTGATGAAGGACATTGAGAAGTGTGACACGAGCGGACAGATACTTCTGAAGGTCATATCAGCTCAAAAAATGTAAATCCATTAAACACGTGTTTTTAACGAATGGAGACGCACAATCACACTTGAACCCTCATGAATAAATGATTCAGACATCTTACCTTCATAAAAGCGAATTTTATCTCGAAGAATCACCATTCCCTTCGTCAGCAGCTGATTCTGTGACACAATCACAATCAAACTCAGTTCAGGGACGCTTTGTTTAGTGTGGATTATTGAAAGAGACTCATCTGATCACCTGCAGATACTCTGTGAAGAAGGAGCCCAACTCAGTCT
>NC_063057.1:90000-102500 GCF_018812025.1 Megalobrama amblycephala
CTCATATATATTATATTAATGATGAACTGATGATCATAACACGTTTATGAATGAGCTGCACAGAAATGATCAAAAACATGAAGGGATCAAAGAACAAAACACCTGCTGAATTCATCCAACATGCTGTCGAAATATGAATAAACCCGAAGACGATGTGACAGACACACACACACACACACACACACACACACACACACTAGGACTTTGCACTGTGGATGTCTCAGTCTGATCTCAGACCTGTGGGTCTATTTAAGACTCTCTTCAGCTGAATTGATTTAATATTTTAATATTTTCCATGTTCCACACAGAGCGCGCGACAGACTCATTAACAGCGAGTTTCATTCATTTCTATCACTGATTAACTCGAATCACCTGCAGCTCCAGGTGTGTCAAACTCTCAAGGACATACAGACAAACACAATCAACACAATAAGTGTGGAAAACGCTGGAATATAATAAAAACACTGTAATAATTCACTAAAAACACGTTTCGAATGTGAATAAACTCACCGTTTCTCTCCTCAGCAGCTGATGTGAGGTAAATCTCTGCGTTTCTTTACTTTAGTTTTTTTTTGGTCGAGTTTTTGTTTACTTCTCTTATTGTGTGTTATATTCACATGACTTTAATTATTTTTATTTTTATTTTCATTGAGTTTAATCGAGTTTCTTGATGTTTGATTCGCGTCTCGGGTTTCGCGTCCGTCTTCTTCTGCCGCGCGCGCACATCTGAGCGTGTTCACGAGAGGGAAGCGCGAGACCGGCGGAACGCAACCCGCGCGTTAATGATGTTCTTAGTATTTGCAAGGTATTTAATTAAAACGACCAAATTTATTATTTATTTTTTTAATATAAAGCACGCACATGGTTTATAAGGTAACTATAAAGGCTAAGCTAGGTTTTGTTTTGCACAAGAAAAATATCAGGCTAATGTATTCCAGAAAAAAATAAAACGACAAATTGGATTATTAATACATATAATGAATTAAATCTAATGAGAAATATCAATGAATGTAACAGACGGATGAAGAAGCAGATGATCATTGATGAATCTGTCAGAAACTGTTTGTGTTGAACACAAGATGATGTTTAAATGTAAACTGTGTGTGTGTGTGTGTGTGTGTGTGTGTGTGTTTGGGTTCAGGAGAGAAAACAGATTCATACTGTAGATACAGAAGAGATTTCTGATCAAATTGATGAACGTCTGTGAGAAACAAGAAAGAGAAACAGACAGACTGACAACAGTGTGATGAAATCAAGAAGATTCTCCAGTCTCTCTCTCACACACACACACACACTCACACACACACACACACACACACTCACACACACACACACACACACACACACACACACACTCACACACACACTCACACACACTCTTCTGTCTGGCCTTGAAGTGTCCTGCTTCTGTTCTTCTCTCGTTTCTGACCCAAACAAAGCTGTCACAAATACTAAACATGTCTGACTCGATTCAGTCACTAATCTGTGTTTCTGATTCAGTCATGAAGTGAGGACACACAGAAAGTGTTTAGTATTGTTCTTCAAATCTTATTTGATTTCCTTCCTTCTCACTGACACTTTCTGCTGGTGTCTGTTTCCAAAACACAACTTCTCATCTAAGGAAACCCCTAACCAACCCACAGTTTCACAGTTCTCTAATGTGAGGACAAACATCTGAAGAAAACAGACTCTTTCTGACCGAGAGAGAGAGAGAGAGAGAGAGAGGCAGATGCTCCCATCATCTCTTCTGCATAGAGAACAAACACAAAAGCGGTTCTCATGACGACGGACTGTGTTTTTGTGAGGCGTTTATTCATGGACCCTCTTGTGTCTCTTCTGTCCCACTTCAGCGGGTCCAGATGAAAGACCACCATCAGACACAGAACTAATTGGTCACGAAGAGAGAACAGAAGCGCCTCTCTCACACATTCACAAGCCGAGGCAGTTCTTCCTCTCAGTAAATAACCCTCATATCACCGACCCACATTTACTCCTGAGCCGAACACACGACCTTCAGGTTCTCTTGGGCTGACCATTGGATGTGGAAGAAGAAAGCAAAGACCTAAATGTGTTGTTCAGATTTTAATAAATCTGCAGGTTCTTGGTAAATGAAGAGTTAAACAGACAGATTTACTCCTCTTTTCCTCCATCAGGAGAACACAGTCCAGATTAATTTCACATTTCATTTCCTTCCTTCCTTCCATTCACACTTTCTGCTGGCGTCTGTTTCCAAAACACTAAAGAAACTCAACGTGAGTTTGAGCCTGAAAACACAAAGCGCTGCTGTAAATAAACGAAGATGACTTCTGATTAAATCACCTCCTAAAGTTTGTTCTTTTTCGAATAGACACACATGATTTATACATTTCTATTGGAAGCTTTTGCATTTTTAGTCGTGTATGTATTTATTATCTAGAAAGATGTTTCAGTACTTCTGATGTTTTAATATTAAGACAAAAGTCCAATAAATAGACTTCAAATGACCAACTGAACACATGAATGTCCGAAGCCTTCAGACACAGTCTAGAGCGCCACCTTGTGGACATATTCTCACATTCAGCTTCACTGATGCCGTTTATGATGGAAAACGTTTAATAACTAAACTTACATTGATCTGTTAGGAAGAGGGTTAGATTCAAACATAGTATAAGTCCATATAACACGCGTGATGTTCACTGTACGTCAGTCATCTTCATGTAGACTGATGCTTTCACAACATCCATTAGTTAGTATGAGCGGCCAGACAACCAATGAGGTGAGTTTGGGGCGGGACTATCTGTTTGACGGACCAATGAGAGACGGGTTTGAGAAACCCGTTTGAAGACATGAAGTGTGGCACGTCTTCCACCCGCAGCAGTTTGACATTCAAGAGTTAAAACTTCTGTCATCATTTACTCTCCCACATGTCATTCAAACCCGTAAGACTTTTGTTCATCTTCAGAACACAAATGAAGATGTTTTAATGAAGATTTCTGTCCCTCCATTCAAACTCTGACGCTTCAAAACATTCATAAACAGATGATAAAATAAACCCGTATGAATGGAGCGGAGACTCACAAACACTGACCAGCGAACAAACAGATGTGTGCGTGAGCGTCCATCTGATGCTATATGTGAAATAATGCTTAAATTAATCAGTATACAGTGATTGAGTCTCTTCAGAAGACTTGGTTTATTTTCTCATCCGTTCATAAATGTTTTGAAGCGTCAGAGTTTGAATGGAGGGACAGAAATCTCTCAGATTAAAAAGTCTTGTGTGTTTGAATGACTTGAGGGAGAGTAAATGGTGACTGAACCTTGCAGGAATCGTTCACCCAAAAATCAAAGTATCACTATTTGAGTTGAGAACTAAAGATAACGAACATGTTCGTATAAAAACTCTTCATCCGTAACGATCGGTGTTGAATCGGTGCAGTCAGGTCAACAGAAGTCACTCCAGTCACAGAGAAACGCAGCGATCTCCTCTACGATAAAACGACGCTCACCTCCGCGACGGCGACGGGGCGTTTGGGTTTGCTCTCGCCCGTGTGGATCCTGGTGTGGTTCTTGAGCTTGGCGGCGCTGGCGTAGGCTTTGGGACAGTAGCCGCAGCTGTAGGGCCGCTGGTCCGAGTGACTGCGCCGGTGCCGCGCCAACTCCGAGGAGCTGCGGAACTTCCTGGGACAGACGGCGCAGCAGAAGGGCCGCTCGCCCGTGTGGATGCGCTCGTGCAGCGCCAGCTCGGTGGTGGTGAGGAAGGTGCGCTCGCAGTGGGCGCAGGAGAACGGCCGCTCGCCCGTGTGGATCAGGTGGTGTCTGTTGAGCGCGAAGGGCTTGGCGAACATCTTGCCACAGTAGCTGCAGGGGTACGGCCGGGCGCCGCTGTGGGACAGCAGATGCTCCTGCAGCGCTCGCTTGAACTTGAAGGCCTTGTGGCACTGCGGGCAGGAGTGCGGCCGGTCCTCCGCGTGCGTCTTGTCGTGCTTGATCAGCTCCCCGAGCGACAGGAAGCGCTTGCCGCACTGCGAGCAGAGGTAGGGCCGCTCGCCCGTGTGCATGCGCTCGTGCCGCCGCAGGATGGACAGCTGCGTGAAGCTCTTCCTGCAGTGAGGGCACTGGAACGGCCGCTCGCCCGTGTGCGTCACCAGGTGCTTCTGGAGGCCGGCGCGGAGGCCGAAGCGCTTCCCGCAGAGCGAGCACTGGTGCGGCCGCTCGCCCGTGTGGCTCAGCTGGTGCCTCTTGACGTCCGTGCGGCGCGTGAAGGTCTTCTCGCACTGCGGGCACTTGAACTGGTGGCGCCGGCGGTGGCTCTGCCGGTGCAGGGATCTCTGCAGCAGCGTGTCGAAGCCCTCGCCGCACTGCTGGCAGCGGTACTGCTGCGTGGCGCTGTGGCTCTTGCGGTGCTGCACGAGGGCGGGGAGGGTGGCGCTGGCCTCGCCGCAGATGGAGCAGTAGTGCGGCAGCTCGCCGCCGTGGCTCTTCTTGTGGTGCGCCGTCAGCACGCGCAGGTTGGCGAAGGCGCTCTGGCAGACGCGGCAGGTGAAGCCGGCCTCGCCGTGCATCTTGCGGCAGTGTTTGGTCAAGTCCCAGGCGTGCTGGAAGGTCTTCTCGCACTGGCTGCAGTGGAAGGGCCGCTCGCCCGTGTGCGTCAGCTGGTGCCGCTGCACGTCCGACCGGCGGGTGAACTTCCTGCCGCAGGTGTCGCACGCGTGCCGAGCGCGAGGGTTGTCGGCGGCCAGCGGCTCGGTTTTGCGCGTGCGATGCGGGCCAGTAGAAGGTTCCGGTCCGCCGGGAGGAGTTTCAGGTCTGCTGTCGGAGGCGTCTGCGAGAAACATCAGCGAGAACTTCATGAACACAGATCTGAACTCAAAACTGTTGTAATCAGGGCCTAAAATGAACACTCAGCAAATGACAGTAAAACTCTGAAACTCTGCCCGTCGCCAGATGGCCGGTAACATTTTTATAAATTCTAGCGATGTATTAATATGAACAAACATGAGCGGCGCTCGGGACGGCACTGCATCGTCACGAAAGTTCAAGCCTTGACAATTTGAATATTCAAGCACAAGACGACACAGAAGGGAGCTGATTTTGTTACTTGAGCGCTGTGAGGAAACGAGGAATCTGCCGTCTCAGGCAGCGTGCGAATACTAAACTGAGCTCTTTTTCACATCTTTTTGTGCTTGAGCGGACAAATTCACACAAAATCTCGTCAAAAAATAGCGAGTATCCCAGTAAACATAGTTGGTTATGTCTTAAGTGAACATAAACAGTTGATAAAGTAAACGCATGCATACAGTATCAGTATATTATATCCGTGCGTTCGCTCTTAAAGTGACAGCAGCCTAATATTCCTGCTGTCTGTGTTTTTAATGTGAATTAAACAACAAACAACAAAGAAAATAAATTCTCACTGTTCTTGACTGAATAACTTTCATAAGGAGTAATTAATAAGGATGTCTAATTTAAACAGTGAACACTACGCAGTGTTATTTTACATTTGCTTACTTTATTAAATTTCTGTACCTGAAAATTACTGTCAGACTAACCTGAGAAACATGAAAAGCACTGTTCATTTCATTTGTATCTTTGTTATATTGTATTTATTTGTGCTTTTGCTTGTAATTTGAATATTTGTTCTTATTTTATTACATATGTCTTTAAAAATGTTGTAAATTTATATTAGTTAGGCTAATAGTTTATCCAAATTGAAATAGAGAATTGTGAATTTTCACTGATATCTAAAATGTTGGTGTCATTATTACATTTTTTTAAGTCACCAGCCATTGGCAGGCGTGGCAAAAGATCAGTTTTAGGCCCTGGTTTACTCATGAATGCTTTGAAATACAGACTGAAGGATTTTAAAGAAACACTCAAAGAAAGTGTAAAACAGTTATAGAGGTTTAGTTTTACTGTAAAACAAATGTGCTGAATTACACGTTTTTTTTAATACAAATTATATATTTTTCAAAATAGTTTGGCCTCTAAAATTGCTATAAACCCTAAACCACATGTCTAACAGAGTTAAAGTTGAAATCACAAAAATTGAGCCGCTAAAAGGTAGCATTTCCATGGTCACGCAATTTCAAAATGAGGATAAATTTCGAGTGTTTAAGCTATCGAATGACGTGATAAACACGAGTCTGCTAGTGTAACGGGTTCAGCGGTGTAAGATCATTCTAGATCTGATCTTGACGACTGTTGCCGTCCTTCACCAGCAGCTCATTTCAGCTAGATTAATATCTCACCTTTACAGTCTTCATGTGGCGTGACGTCACTCCTGAAACGAGACAAATATGCAAGAACATCTGGTAAAATGTTTTTTGAGGGTCAGCGTCTCATATCTGCGCGTCACTCACCGTTCCTCCGGTTTGACCGATGCGGCTCGTTCCCGTCGACGGGGCGTTTTTACCGTGATTTTTTTCTCTGTGGACTCTGTACTTTTCCTGGGTCTTCCTCGCCCTCTCCGCGCCGGGGGTTTCTGGGTAACGTCTGATATGGACTCTTGGATGTCCTGCGGTGATGTGATGTCACTTCCTGCCTCAGGACGAGCGTCAGGCCTGTCTGTCTCGTCCGTGGCGTTCAGCTGGTCGGATTCATCCACCTGTAGACCGTCGTCAGGCGGGTTCGTCGCGGCGCTCGTGTCATCATGGGGCGTTGTTGCGGCGGCAGCGGCATCATGTGACGTGTCAGCTTGCGCTGGTGTGTCAGTGAAGAGCGCAGGATCGGCAGCAGGAGGCTCGTCCTCCAGCAGCTCCTCCAGCTTCTCCTCGGGCTCCTCCTGACTGCTCAGCTCCACCTCGGTGTAGTCCGTGACGATGATGGTGTCGGAGGTCAGCGCGGACGGACTCAGCGGCTGGATGTGGTACAGCACCTGCTCCGAGGACAGAGCCACCCGAGCCGACGGAGGGACGGACAGAGAGGAGACGATACAATCGGCGGAGGAGCGAGGAGCACCTGAGAGAACAACAACAATGAGCTTCCGATCCTTTAGTTACTTCACATGAAAATGCTTTATTAATCTTAATACTCATCTCAACTTTTACTAATACATTATAAAAATAAAATAATACTGAACAGTAAAACGTTCTGTGCTACAAACCAGGGAGTTTATGATAATGACAAACTAAAATATGAAAACTAATAGAAGTTTGCAATGCTGGTCATCTTAATTAATGAAACTCTTCTGCAAATGACTTTAAACGTTTGCCTTTCTGCCAGCTCTGTGTTTCTGCGCCTCCGAACAGCTGATGATGCTGCAGAAGCAGGTGCAGGTCGTTCGGGTCGGTCCGCATACACTCCTCCAGGCCAGCGGGGGCAGGATTGAGCCATGACAACGTCTGAGCGCAAACAGACAGAGAGAGAGAGAATCACTCACTGACAGAACACAAAGCTTCGGTGTGTCACCGAACCGAATCACAGACTGCTTGAGCCGAATGGACCGGACGCACAACAGCGGCTCAGTTTGGGGTGGAAAGTGTTTAAAGTCCCCATGAAATCACACTGAACAACTCGATTATTTATCGATTATTGTGTTCAATTCATGTTCTGGTAATCTTGAATCAGAATATCTTCCTCTTGCAGCATCTCTTCTCTTCTCTGATGATGAGGGCGGGGCAACCTGTCACTCACATGAGATCCACCAATAGCAAACCACAACCATCCAATCAATTCCCCACAGACAAAATCAAGCCCCGCCCAACATTTGTTCTTGTTTGTGAAGCGTTTCACTCAGATATACGACAGAGAGAAGCCAGTCCAAAACCCTAACGGCCAATCAGAATCCACGGCTTTAAGAGGATATGAGGCGTGTTGAGTTATGATCATGTGAACATGTTCCTCAGAGTGAGTCAGAGCTGCACCTGTTTGAAATGCGGCACAGGAAGCAGTTTCTCCAGGCCAGACAGCAGATCCCACATCAGTTCCTTCAGCGCCGTGTCGAATCCAGCACCATATTCCAAAGGAAACACTTCCTGTGAGAGACACACAGACAGGATACACACACACACACACACGAATCATGGTGAAGGTCAAAGAGCTTAGAAGCCAAGAGGCGACACTTTGATACTTTTTGGCTAACAGCCACTAGATGGCGCTCCAGTAGCGCGGCCATTATGGGGTGAAAATACTAACTGGACCATTGAATCCTTCACATCTTACGCACCCAAAATCTGCAAATTTCACTGCCAAATCAGAAGAGAACAGTTTTTAAATTAAGTCACCAGTAAATTGTATGATCCGACAGTAAATGTTATATTGTCTTATATATGTTTTATTTTGCCAGTTGTGGAATCCAACCATTCATCCATCTGAGGTAACGTAGTTAGCCCACTTTATTGAGTATTTCCATTTTATGCAACTTTACACATTTATTAATAGTAAATTAATAATTAATACATTTAAGATCATCATGTTTGCAGCGAACAATATATTTCAGACCTAGTGGAGTAATAGTAATAAATGAATTGGAATATATTGTACGTTTTAATGGATCACGCTACAAACATAATGATCTTATAACACATGATGCATTGCTGTGTCCGTTATCCCATAATTCACACTTTTGGACACTTTTGCTTTAACGGACATTAGACAACACTGCAAAATCAAGCTGTTATATTCATATATTTATTGTCCAACATTCCCAATTTTTCTGATGCATGTCCTTAATTTAATTTCATATGTTGGTAATAATTCAGTGTTTATAAGCCTTTAAAGAATTTAACCCAAACTGACTGGGTTTCTAGAGAGCAAAGGTTTTGTGAAAAAAGTGGAAAACTTAAACACAAAGTGTGTAAAAGGATTTGATGATCACTAGTGATAGTGTTTTATTCTGTGTTGTCATCATTCAGGTTGGATTTCAGCTTTAATGTACGTTTATTTTATCAAAGCAGCTGATATCGCCATAGAAACTAGTGGACTGCGACTCGCTTTCACCCCAGAATGGCGGAAGCTGCTGCTGGAGCGCTCTATTGAGTGTCGCTTCTTGTCAGTGTGTGTATTCTCTGGTGAAGGTGAAGCTGGTGTGTGTCTGACCTGGAAGAAATAAGCTTTCTCAACCGGGTCTTTCAGCAGCGCCAGAACCAACGCTTTAAAATTAACAACGCAGGTTCTGAGATCAGCGTCAGGAGCCTGAACACAAACATCATCATCATCGTCACTGACCAGAACATGTTCTGAATAATGACTCTGAACTCATCTCAAATCTGATGACGTCGATTCTGTTTATGACTGTGAATCGATCGAGTGGGTCAGTACCGGCTCTCCAGGCGCCGCGGCAGGAAGCTGTAATCGGTCCAGATGAGACTGCATGATTCTGAGATCCGCCGGGCTGCGGCACAACTCCAGAACCATCTACAACACACACACACACACACACACACACACACACACACAGTTACACACACACACACAGTTACACAGTTACACACACAACACACAGTTACACAGTTACACACACAACACACACACACACACAGTTACACAGTTACACACACAACACACACAGTTTTACACACAACACACAATCACACACACAACACAGTTACACACACAACACACACACACACACACACACACACAGTTACACACACACACAGTGACTGACCCTTGCTCTCAGGCCCAGCATCAGCTGACATCTCCGCCTGTATCCCAGCAGCTGCGGCAGAGTCTCCGTCACCATGGAGACAAACTCCTCCAGCCTCCCATAATGCATCACGCTCCTCTGCTGCAGCACCTGCCACATGAAGGCAGACATGAGGTGCAGCGGCGGGACCAGCAGCCGCAGAGACGCCAGGGGCAGCCGCACGCCTGCGGACAGACAGACCAACATCAGAATACAGTTACAGGACAAACAGGGTTAAAGGTTGTAGAAGTAACAACAGCTGAGATTTCCTTATTATAGGCAAACAGACGCTCGTGAGGTCACGTGACACCAGTGTAGTGTAGTATGTACTGCAGGTGTTCCACACACATACTATATACACACACACACACACACACACACACAAACACACACACACACACACACAAACAAACACAAACACTACACACACACACACTATACACACACAAACAAACACACACACTACACACACACACACACACACACACAAACACACACACTACACACACACACACACACACACACTATACACACACAAACAAACACACACACAAACAAACACACACACTACACACACACACACACAAACACACACTACACACACACACACACTACACACACACACTACACACACTACACACACTACACACACACACACACACACACTACACACACACACCCACACCCACACACACACTACACACACACACACACACACACACACACACACACACACACACCACACACACACACACACTACACACACACACTACACACACACACACACACACACACACACACACTACACACACACACACACACACACACACACACACCACACACACACACACACACACACACACACACACACACACACACACACACACACACACACACACCACACACACCACACACACACACACACACACACACACACACACACACACACACACAGCTTATTTCGAGCACATTCTGCGCGGTTCAGCGCAACGATGATCCGCTTTAATGACTCCGTCGATCAAACTGCAGCGCAGAATCAGAAACTCGCTGCTTCTGAATGTAATTAAATCATCGCAACACTGAACTCAGAGCTTTGGGTTTCCGTAAAAACGGCTCTTTGTCGTTTATTTACCTGTGTTGGTGATTTCAGCGCAGTTTTCTTCGTCCATAGGGATTGTTGTTGAAGCTTCACTAACTAGGTTAGGCTGCGTGCGTGACGTCACATCCGGTCTGAAATATTTAAAATAAAAGCGCCGCGATGCGACAAAACCCACTCAAGAGTCTTTTGAAATCAATAATAATAATAATAATATGTGAGAATAATAGATGACAATAAGAAATAATTGAAAATACATGCTTTAACCGGGTCTCAAGTGGCTAAAACGTTTAATGTGTGTGTAATTATGGCAAATATTATTTTATATATTTTCTTATTCTCTTTTATAATTGTGAAGAATTGTGTGGGTGAAAAAAGTGCTATAAATATAATAAGATAAACAAATGAGAGAGAGAGAGAGAGAGAGAGAGAGAGAGAGAGAATACCGTATATATAATATAATATATATATATATGGCTATACTGGCATCTAGTGGTGACACTATACTATTACAAATGAATTTCTTTATTTCTCCCACCGGACGGCAGTTTGCAGGATTTTAAACACATTTGTTTTGTTAACACGGTATTAATTGAAAATAATATGATTTTTATAATATTTGTATTATTTTATATTAAAATAAACTGCATAATTTTAAGGCAAACGTATTTCCACACTTCAAATTATGTCACCCATAAAAAATAATAAAAGAGTTCAAACACAGTTTAAATCCATTTATATTTTAATCCTCGTTGATTCAGAAGATTTATGTCGCCGTCAAGATCACAAACACACATTATAGCGAATGTTTATATCATATTTAATCATATTTTGTAAAAGTTGCTGCAGACGCGCTTCGTGTTTCTGACCAGCAGGCGGCAGTAACGCGCTAACAGCGCTTCCGGCGGGACTCGCTTTCTCTGAGGAATCATGGGTAATGAAGTTTTTCACCAGGAATTCAGCCTCGTGAAAAATTACTGGATTATTTTAAAAAGTAATTTTAAATAGTGCTGTCTGACGGCTTCAACAGAAGAATAATTCATCGATTAACAATCTCGGAGCTCACAGCAGCAAATCAGCCGTTTTCTAATGTATTTAAGCATTATTATTACGCTGTCAGCGCGTTACTGCCGCCTGCTGGTCAGAAACATGAAGCGCGTCTGCAGCAACTTTTACAAACTATGATTTATTTTTGAAGAAACACAAACTCGTTTCGTCACTAAAGTCAGTCAGTAAATTCATACTGATAAATACACGGATGGAGAAACAAATAAAGCTGTGAACTCTTGAATGTGACGTGCGCGCGCATGTTGTTGGTGTCTGATGCTGCTGTAGCGCATGCGCAGCACTAGAGGGCGACACACACCCGCTGCTGTAATATAATGCGAACCTTTATGAATCATTTATTGATAAAAATCATATAAACATTCGCTGTAGTGTGTTTGTCATCTTGACGGCGACATAAAGCTTCTGAAAAAAAAGGATTTAAATTGGGTTTGAAATCTTTTATTTATTGTTTTTATAGCAATTATTTGATCAATAATACAGTAAAGAGTTCACAGCTTCATTTGTTTCGCCATACGTGTATTTATCAGTATGACTTTAGTGACAAAACGAGTTTGTGTTTCTTCAAAAATAAATCATATTTTGTAAAAGTTGCTGCAGACGCGCTTCGTGTTTCTGACCAGCAGGCGGCAGTAACGCGCTGACAGCGCTTCCGGCGGGACTCGCTTTCTCTGAGGAATCATGGGTAATGAAGTTTTTCACCAGGAATTCAGTCTCGTGAAAAATTACTGGATT